>NC_136268.1:168817012-169120512 GCF_964187855.1 Myxine glutinosa | reverse complement strand
CCTCTTTCTGTTCTCCTTCACCCTCTCTTTTGCTCAAGGTCATCTGCCATCTGCTTGGAAATCAGCCAACATCACCGCTTTGCACAAAAAAGGTGCAAAAACAGATCCCAGCAACTACAGACCAATCAGCCTTCTCCCAATTATCAGCAAAGTCATGGAATCCATCATTGCTTCAGATATTAAACCTTTCCTCTTCTCCATTGGCTTGATCTCTGATCATCAATTTGGTTTCAGACCTGGTCACTCTACTCTGGACAGTGACATGCTGCTTCTGCTTTCTCAACAATGGATGGAGGTCCTCAAAGCCAAACAGGAAATTAGAGCTGTCTCCCTTGACATTTCACGTGCCTTCAATACGGTCTGGCACCCTGCTCTGCTCACCAAATTCTCCTCCTTTGGTATCCATGGAAATCTCCACGCATGGCTGGCGGACTTCCTCTCTGGTCGTAGTCAACGTGTGGCCATGAATGGGTTTCTCTCATCTCCTCTTCCTGTTCAGGCTGGAGTTCCCCAAGGTCGTGTTCTGGGCCCTGTGCTTTTTCTGGTCTTCATCAATGATCTCTCTGACTCTCTTGAAATCCTCTCTATCTCTTTGCTGACGACTCTACTCTCTGTCGCTCCATTCCTCATCCCTCAGATCGGCAGTCTGCAGCCTCCTCACTCTCTGCAGACCTGGACAAAATCACAGACTGGTCAAACAAGTGGAACATGTCTTTCAATCCTGACAAATCCCACACTCTTACAATGTCTCTCCGAAGGACCGACTGGACAACCCTCCCATCTACTTTCTCAACAATCCTCTCCAAGAAGTTCTGTTGCTCAAGCTTTTGGGTCTCACTATCTGCCATGATCTTTCTTGGGAAAACCACATTTCCAAGCTGGCCTCCAAAGCCAGTCGCCGACTGGGGCATCCTCCGTCGTGCGAAGTCCTTCTTGGCACACCTGAGCTCCTCACCACATACAAGGCTTTCATCCGCAGCTCGATGGAATACTGTTCCCCCCTCTGGGCTGGTTCTCCTACCTCACACCGTTTTTTTTTTGTTTTTTTTCTTTGTATACAAGATCGAGGCTCGTGAAAGAGCGAACATTAATCACACAGAAAGACAAACAGACACACAAAACAAGTAACATCGGGAGCGGTAGACAAGATGGGGAGAGAGGGGGAAGGACACAAACACAACATTTGAGAGCAGGGACCGATGAGACATGGAGACATCGAGAGAACTGTGGGAGGGAGAGGGCTTGGGGGGGAGGCATGGGAAGGGGGGGGGGGGTGGGAGAGGGATAAAACATATGGACACTGCCAAGACTTCCAGGAAAGAAGTTGGAATTTCAAACAAGGTGGATCTGGGGTGAATTAGTGGGGGTAAGAAAAGATCAAGGTTTTGGATGGGGGAAGATAAGAGATGGTGGTGAACAGCTGTTTTGAAGACCTGGAGGGAGGAGTGTGATTGAAGTGAGTTGTGGGAGTTTGTTTCAGAGGCGGGAGAAAAGAGGATTGAAAGAGTGAAGGTGAGCAGAGAGCCGAGATTTCGGCAGTTTAACCATCAGAGGTTGGCTGGCAGATCTTTGTGCGACCTGTAGGAATATTTGGGGGACAGAGCACAGAGAGAGCTGGGGGAGCAAGGCCGGAGAGGAGTCGGTAGAAGACAGAAAGACCACCTACCTGCCTGCGGTGAGTGAGTGAAAGGCCCTCAGAGATAGCTTCATCGCGGGAGATTCCAATGATTCTGAAAGCTTTGGATTCAACAGCGTGAAGCCGAGCCAGGTGTGAGGCAGGAGCACCAGCCCATAGGGGAGAACAGTATTCCATTGAGCTGCGGATGAAAGCCTTGTATGTGGTGAGGAGCTCAGGTGTGCCTAGGAAGGACTTCGCACGACGGAGGATGCCCAGTCGGCGACTGGCTTTGGAGGCCAGCTTGGAAATGTGGTTTTTCCCAAGAAAGATCATGGCAGATGGTGAGACCCAAAAACTTGAGCGACAGAACTTCTTGGAGAGGATTGATGAGAAAGTAGATGGGATGGGTTGTCCAGTCGATCTTTTCGGAGAGACATAGTAAGAGTGTGAGATTTGTCAGATTGAAAGACATGTTCCACATGTTTGACCAGTCTGTGATTTTGTCCAGGTCTTCAGAGAGTGAGGAGGCTGCAGACTGCCGATCTGAGGGAAGAGGAATGGAGCGGCAGAGAGTGGAGGTCATCGTCACCTTGCTCGGCTTCACGCTGTTGAGGCCAAAGCTTTCAGAATCATTGGAATCTCCTGCGATGTAGTCAACACCGAGGGCCTTTCACTCACTCACCGCAGGCAGGTTGGTGGTCTTTCTGTCTTCTACCGACTCCTCTCCGGCCTTGCTCCCCCAGCTTTCTCTGTGCTCTGTCCCCCCAATATTCCTTCAGGTCGCACAAGATCTGCCTGCAACCCTCATATGGTTAAACTGCCAAAGTCTAGGCTGTCTGCTCACCTTCACTCTTTCATTCCCCTTTTCTCCCACCTCTGGAACAAACTCCCCCACTCCCTTCAATCCCACTCCTCCCTCCAGGTCTTTAAACAGCTGTTCACCACCATCTCTTATCTTCCCCCCATCTAAAACCTTGATCTTTTCTACCCCCGGTAATTCACCCAGAGTCCTTGCAGTGTTCATATGTTTTATTCCTCTCCCACCTCCCCCCCAGTCCTCCCGATGTCCCTGCTCTCAAATGTTGTGTTTGTGTCCTTCCCCCTCTTCCCCCTCTCTTTTGTGTCCTTCCCCTCTCTCCCCATCTTGTCTGCCGCTCCCCTTGTTTTTTGTGTTTTGTGTGTCGGTTTGTCTTTTTGTGTGATTAATGTTAGCTCTTTCACGAGCCTCGATCTTGTATACAAAAAAAAAAAAAAGAAAAAAAAAAAGCTCCAGGGGAACCATCTGGCAGTGTGTCATTATGGACGCACTGCTAGATGGTTCCCCTGGAGCTTTGCAGGCAATGCGGACATGCATGGCGATGACGTCATGACGTTCGCTCATTAGGTTGGAGAACCAGATTACAGATACCAATTATTAGTAACTCCCAACCGCATCCAGGTCGACTCCATATGATGAGTGGATACCAGAGATAATGTTACCGTGTGGCAGGCGGTGCTTATCGCTCCCAGCAAGGTGCAGCAGCAGCTGTATGGGCCACCTTGCTGGCGGTTCCCCACTGATGATATAAAGGTCGCATAGTGACTGATATATATATATATATATATAAATATATATATATATATATATATAATATATATATATATGTATGTATGTATGTATGCATGTATGTATATATATATGTATGTATGTATGTATGTATGTATGTATGTATGTATGTATGTATGTATGTATATATATATGTATATATATATATATATATATATATATATATATATATATATATATATATATATATATATATATATATATATATATAGTATATATTATATATAATATATATATATATATTTATTTTTTTTGTATACAAGATCGAGGCTCGTGAAAGAGCGAAAATTAATCACACAGAAAGACAAACAGACACATAAAACAAATAACATCGGGAGCGGTAGACAAGATGGGGAGAGAGGGGGAAGGACACAAACACAACATTTGAGAGCAGGGACCGAGAGACATGGAGACATCGAGAGATCTGTGGGTAGGGAGAGGGCTTTGGGGGGGAGGCATGTGAAGGGGGGAGGCATGTGAAGGGGGGTAGGCATGTGAAGGGGGGGGGGGGGTGGGAGAGGTATAAACATATGGACACTGCCAGGATTTCCAGGAAATAAGTTGGAATTTCAAACAAGGTGGATCTGGGGTGAATTAGTGGGGGTAGAAAAGATCAAGGTTATGGATGGGGGAAGATAAGAGATGGTGGTGAACAGCTGTTTTAAAGACCTGGAGGGAGGAGAGGGATTGAAGGGAGTGTGGGAGTTTGTTCCACAGGCGGGAGAAAAGAGGAATGAAAGAGTGAAGGTGAGCAGAGAGCCGAGATTTCGGCAGTTTAACCATCAGAGGGTTGCTGGCAGATCTTGTGCGACCTGTAGGAATATTTGGGGGGACAGAGCACGGAGAGAGCTGGGGGAGCAAGGCCGGAGAGGAGTCGGTAGAAGACAGAAAGACCACCTACCTGCCTGCGGTGAGTGAGTGAAAGGCCCTCAGAGATAGCTTCATCGCGGGAGATTCCAATGATTTTGAAAGCTTTGGATTCAACAGCGTGAAGCCGAGCCAGGTGTGAGGCAGGAGCACCAGCCCAGAGGGGAGAACAGTATTCCATTGAGCTGCGGATGAAAGCCTTGTATGTGGTGAGGAGCTCAGGTGTGCCGAGGAAGGACTTCGCACGACGGAGGATGCCCAGTCGGCGACTGGCTTTGGAGGCCAGCTTGGAAATGTGGTTTTCCCAAGAAAGATCATGGCAGATAGTGAGACCCAAAAGCTTGAGTGACAGAACTTCTTGGAGAGGATTGTTGAGAAAGTAGATGGGAGGGTTGTCCAGTCGATCTTTCCGGAGAGACATAGTAAGAGAGTGAGATTTGGCAGGATTGAAAGACATGTTCCACTTGTTTGACCAGTCTGTGATTTTGTCCAGGTCTTCAGAGAGTGAGGAGGCTGCAGACTGCCTATCTAAGGGAAGAGGAATGGAGCGGCAGAGAGTGGAGTCATCAGCAAAGAGATAGAGAGGATTTTCCAGAGAGTCAGAGAGATCATTGATAAAGACCAGAAAAAGCACAGGGCCCAGCACACTTCCTTGGGGAACTCCAGCCTGAACAGGAAGGGGAGATGAGAGAAATCCATTCAGGGCCACACGTTGACTACGACCAGAGAGGAAGTCCGCAAGACATGCATGGAGATTTCCATGGATACCATAGGAGGAGAGTTTTGGTGAGCAGAGCTGGGTGCCAGACCGTATCAAAGGCCCTTGATATGTCAAGGGGAGACAGCTCTGATTTCCTGTTTGGCATTGAGGACCTCCATCCATTGTTGAGACAGCAGAAGCAGCATGTCCAGAGTAGAGTGACCTGGTCTGAAACCAAATGATGATCAGAGATCAAGCCATTGGAGAAGAGGAGAGATTTCATATCCGAGAGCAATGATGGATTCCATGACTTTGCTGATAATTGGGAGCAGGCTGATTGGTCTGTAGTTGCAAGGATCTGTTTTTGCACCTTTTTTTTGTGTAAAGCGGTAATGTTAGCTGATTTCCAGGATGCTGGCAGATGACCTTGAGCAAAAGATAGGGTGAAAAGAACAGAGAGAGGGTGAGATAGAGCGGCAGAGCAGGATTTTAGGACCCGTGGGCTGATGCAGTCTGGCTCCAGTTGCAGAATCAGAGTCGAGGTTTTGACAAAAACTCCTCCACCTTGTCAGGAGAGAAGGACACAGAGTCCAGGAGCATTTGGGTTCGACTGGGAAAGGTGGGAACAGAGAGAGATGGGTTTGGGACTAGGACTAAGGATTTCGAGGCGAACACAGAGTTGAGGCATTCGGCTTTGTCACGTGCGATGTCAACTGTGTGGCCATTTGAGGTAAGGGAGGGGATGGAGGGGGAACAAACACCAGAAACGGATTTGACCAGACGCCACCAGGATTTGGAGGAAGGAGACAGGTTTGAGAGTTCATTCTTGAGTGAGGAGAGATAGTGCTTCCTGGCACTCCTGAGGGTAGACACACACTTGTTCCGAGCTTGGTGGAAGGAACTGAGATTTCCTTCAGTTGGATTAGCCTTCCAAGAGGCAAAGGCAAGTTGTTTCAGGGCAACTGCCTCACCACAAGATTCAGTGTACCATGGACGGGAGGAAGGGTAAGACAATTGAAGGCGAGATGGGATAAATCTGTGCATGAGAGAGATCAGTTTGCTTTGGAAGAATTCCCAGGAAGAATTGATGTCAGAGGCAGTGGAGATGGGAGACCAATCCAGACGATTGATGGCTGCTTGAAGACCGTCCCAGTCGGCCTGAGTGAAATGCCAGACTCGTCGACGCTGAGGAGGCTCTCTGAGAATGGCCAGAGAGATGTCCACTTTGACAAGCACATGATCAGAAGAACCGATTGGAGCAGAAGAAGAGCAGCAGACATTAGCAGGGAAGTTTGTCATAACCAAGTCTAGAAGAGAAGATACTCCATTGGCTGAGATCCGGGTCGGGAAATTGACAGATTGTGTCAATCCCAGTGAGTCACAGAAGTCCTTTGCTGAGGTGCCATGACTAGTGAGAGAGGAACCCACACCCAACCAGGTGGCATGATGACAGTTGAAGTCACCACATATGAGGAAGAGAGAGTTGGGATGAGTGGATAGAAGTTGGTCCATGTTGTCAGACATTGAAATGTAGATGGAGTCATCACTGTTTGGGGGACGGTACAGAACACATATGAACAAAAGGTGGGAGCGGAGAGGAAGCCGTAACCAGAGGTACTCCTGCGGGTGAGGAGGAAAGAGAACAGTGCAAGGAGAGTGAGGAAGAGAGTTTTTGACAAAGATAGCCACCCCACCATCAGGCCGAGGCTCAGGTCTATCATACCGGAGGAGGGAGTAACCAGGAAGAGATATTAAGGAATCAGAGACATCTTGAAGGAGGAAAGTCTCTGTTAAGCAGATCAAGTCTGGATTGTCAGAAGCAACCTGTATGGAGAGATCAGTCAGGTTTGAGTGAAGGCCCCGGATGTTTGAGGTCCATACCGTTAATGAAGAGAGAGGGGGAGCATCAGGTACAGGACAGGGGAGGGGAGGAGTAGGGTAAGATGAAGGATGAGAGGGGGAGGTAGGGAGAGCAGTTGATAGTGTTTCAGATGTTGCAGAAGAGTTCCAAGAAAGGGAAGGATGAGGAGGATGAAAGGTTTGCTGGTGAAGGGATGCGGCACAGTGAGGGGTTGTTTGAGGGGGGGCAGAGGAAAGTAGAAGGTTTGGGGGGGTGGAGGTATGAGATAGAAGGGAGACGAAGTGGGGAGGAGGCAGCTTGGAGGAGGAGGGGGGAGGAGAGAGAATTGGAGAGGAATGGTATGGGGGGAGAATTGAATGGGAGGGATTGGGGGGGAGTTTTGAAGGGGAGGAGTGAGGGGGGAGTTTAGGAGGGGAGGGGCAAGGGGGGAGTTTTGGAGGGAAGGGGAAAGGGGGGAGATCAGGAGTGGAGGGGCAAGGGGGGGGGATTAGGAGGGGAGGGGCAAAGGGGAAGTTTAGGAGGGGAGGGGCAAGGGGGGAGTTTTGGAGGGAAGGGGAAAGGGGGGAGATCAGGAGTGGAGGGGCAAGGGGGGGATTAGGAGGGGAGGGGCAAAGGGGAAGTTTAGGAGGGGAAGGGCAAGGGGGGAGTTCAGGAGTGGAGGGGCAAGGGGGGAGTTTAAGAGTGGAGGGGCAAGGGGGAAGTTTCGGAGTGTAGGTGCAAGGGGGGGGATTTGGATGGGAGGGGCAAGAGGGGAGTTTAGAAAGTGGATGATTAATGAAAGAAGAACATTGATAACAAATTGGGTTTGTTGTGATTTTCAAGTTAGCAATCCGGTTCAGGATGATGGAGGAGGGATGGAATGAATGTGAATTTAGACCATGTAGTGAGGGAGACGTATAAGATATTGAATTTCTTTTTTTTGAAGTGGAATGAGTTGGAGAGGAAATTGAGAAAAGCCTTTTAAATAGGAAGAAAAACAGCGTGTTGTAATATACCACTGAATAAAAAACAGAAGGGGAAAGGTTAAACATATTTAAAAATATTTAAACAGAACTATGAACAATCTTATATGCACAAAAATACCAACGGGGGGAGAGCCGAGAGGGACCACCACGAGTCACGTGAACAGGGCAAACGGTGGATGGCAAGGAGATAATGGGGGTGGGGCGAACAGCACACCTGGACAGAAAATACAGGATGAGACAACAGTACACGTGGAGAAAAGAAAAATAAATGTTTTTTTTTTTTTTTTTTTGTTTATATATATATATATATATATATATATATATATATATATATATATATATATATACATACAGTATATATATATATACTGTATGTATATATATATATATATATATATATATATATATATATATATATATATACACAAAGAATTAAGTTAAGCTCCCCCCCCGTTTTTTTACAACCTCGCACATTACAAGTTTGTTGTCGTCAAAACAGTGTAATATACCCATGATATTGCTATATTTTCTGGAGTAGTGATATTATGGTCACATAAAAACATAACAATCATGCCGTTTTCAATATTTTATTCTGAATAATTTAAGGTGAAATTTTTTGGGAATTTTAGGCATATTTTCACCTCAATTTAAGTATGGAGCTATAGGTCCATCACGGACAGTGTGGATGACGTTTATGTTTTCTAACGTACAGTCATTGTTCTGAGAAGACCTCTAGCGATCTTTGCGTCAATAACGTGTGTAGGACCCACGTGATCGGATCACTGACTCAACCAATCACTTTTTTTCACTTTGATCACTCAATTTCATCAATGGATAATTGCTAATGTCATACCAATCATTATTTGATCTCACATACCTTAGAATATATGCCAATGTATACATATACACAAAGAATATATATTAGGGGGTGCTTACCTTAATTCGTTGTGTAGGGGTGCTTAACTTAATTCTTTGTGTATATATATATGTATATATATATATATATATATATATACTGTATATATATAAACATACATACTGTATATATATATATATAAGAATGTATATATATATATGTTGTTACGGATCTCGGGGGTCGGCTCTCCCCTTAACAAGGGGGGGGGGGGGGGGGGTCCAACCTCCAACGCGCGAAACCCCTTGTCCTTTTAGCTGGCCGTCCCAAATCCTTAGAAGTTATAACGCTCCTTCCGGTCGGTATTAGCTAGGGTGTCATTGGTCAAAGTAGTCCCAAATACCTACTTACTAACCCGACCGTAAAACAGGGAAATAACTCCCGCTCAAACCACGGATACGATGGAAAACGCCGAGCGGATGGCAATCCGCGATCCGAGCCGTTAACAATAAGACTAAACCCGATTCTGAGTGGTTCCTAATCGTGCCACAGGTACTCAATTGAGAAAAGACGGATGCGATCGGATGGAGAGGAAACCAGAGTATGGGAAGAACAAAGATGGGTTTATTCACAAATATACAAGAGAAGAGGAAACGAAAGGACTATAAAGGGAAGGAAGAGGAAGAAGCAGGACACAGGGCAGTCTTAACAACAGTCTTAACTTAGGACCCCAGACAAACATACACACTCACACGGGGATTGCAGCTGGTAGGGTGGAAGGTCCAGATAGATGGTCCAGGCAATGGGGTCCAGGCTCCGGTCCACTCCAGTCCAGCGCGCGAAACCCGGCAGGCAGCTCCGCGTATCGTTCAACGCGAGCGGACCTTACATATAGCGGGGGGACTGGGATGCTTCGTACGTAATAACTGGACGTTCGCGCCAAACGCTCTCCCTCTCAAGTTCATTATCAGCACCAGCGAGTGAATCCTCTGTTGTAATGCGTGTGCCTCCAACAAGTCCCACCATGCCCTCAAGTCCGTTACAATGCGCACTCTTCCACCAGTCCTGTGAAAGGGCTTTTCGTTGTGGGCCACCATAGGGCACGCACGTCGGTGATATTCCCTAAGCCCTGGTTGGCTGGTGAGGGCTTACCGGCCATGCCTTTGACGGCTGGTTGACAGGCCACACCTTGTTCTTGGCGTTCCGCCCCCTTTTCCTCGGGCCTGACTGCATGGTTAATGGCGTCGTTTGAGCGAGTTCACGGGCAGCAGCGAAGGCTGCCGTTGCTGGCAGAGGTGCGTAATGGCGTTGCTGGGAGAGAAAGGTTGGCAAAATGGCCAGAATTGGATTGGGGACCGACTCTTATTTGATTGATGCAACGCAGATTCAACTATTGGAAACACGGCCTTATCTAAAACACATAATAATGAAATAACTGAGTCCCTATGGTGGCCCACATGTTGCTTGTGGACTATCTAGGGGTGCAACCTTTAACTTTTAATGTCATATTTACAAATGATTATTTATTTACAAAAGTGTGGGTTCGAAAACCGCAACAATATATATATATATTGTTACGGTCCGCGGATTAGATGTTATTTTGACCGAGCGGTGGTGTAACCGCGGCCGAACAGTTATTCCCCAACTAAACCCGATTCAACCCAGACGTTGGCCGTATTGCGCCACCGCTATTCAATCGGGAAAAGACTAAGCCGACGAATGCAAAAAGGAAAAGGAATTAAGATGAGAAAAGGGTTGAAAATACTACTAAATTTATTTACTATTTACAGGCTCAAAGTAACCAAGGAGAAGGAAAGATAATAAAATAATATACAGAAGCTTTTAGAGACACAGGGAAAATACTAGCTTATCTAACAGGCTTACTTACTACCCAGGACAGAACAAACAAAGACACTGACTCACGCGGGGAATTGCAGAGTGGATTGCTGGAAGGAGGTGTGTTGCTGGAGGGGGAGGACGGCACGGAGCTGGCTGGAGCTTGATCCCGCACGGGACGTCGGGCTGGACCTCGACGGCCGCTGATGCCACCGAGCCTGTCGTGTGCGCGGAGTCACGGGTCGGAGCTGCTTGTCTCAGTAAAAGCGCATCTGCTCTGACGACCCAGCTCTTTCTTTGGACTCAGTAAAAGCGCATCTGCTCTGACGACCCAGCTCTTTCTTTGGACTCAGTAAAAGCGCAACTCTCTGACGACCCAGCTCTTTCCTTGTACTCAGTAAAAGCGCAACTCTCTGATGACCCAGCTCTTTCCTTGTACTCCTCTCCCCTCTGTAAAAGCTCATCTCTCTGGGGAACGCCCCCCTGGCGGGTTATATAGGCCCCGCCCCTCAACCTTTGCGAACCTCCCCCAAACGCTCTTCCTCCGCCCTCTCAAACCAAACCCCTCGTGCTTGGTTGGTTGTTCGGGGCTGGCTCACTCCTCCCCTCTATGACGAGGTGGAGACACGCCTTTCTTCCCCAACCCTGCCTCGTGGCCAATGGTGGTTGAAGAAAACCACCCAAAATGCAGTTGGCCATTGGAATGAATCGAAAGGGAACCTATTCTTATTCACTCGGTGCAATGGAGTATTTAAATTAATGGGAGACACAGCCTTACCCTAAGACACATAATAAGATATAAGCTACTGAAGAAGGGTTTTATCGGGTCCTGCAATGTGGTGTTTATGGAATAACTACCGAGACGCCCTTTTTATCTTTACACAACTCCGGAGGCAGGAGGCGCAGAATAACCACTAATAATAATAAAGCACACAATAAAAAAAATACAGTCCTCATATCCGCAACACTGCACCCTCCTCCTCTTAGGCACGTTCCGGGCCTACAACTTTTATTTAGTGTGACACGTAGGTGTAGTTCCCTCTACTTTTAACCTGACCCTGAGTGCGACAGTTTTAAAACATAAATAAATGTGTCCCGCTGCTCCATTGCACCCTGCCTAACAGACTTACGCCCACAGTTAACCGAATTGCGGAATGGTCTTCAAACTACACACTGACGGTGGGGAGCATTATTTACAATTGACACTACTTTTATTTACAAAACTAACCCAGGACCTGTAATTGTTTTTTCTGGGGGGGAGACAGTCTGCTCTGCATCGACGCACCATGAAAGCACCTATAACGCACCAAAACACCCTCAAGCACCAATCGGTGCAGTCACCACAGTTCATCAGTGTTCATGAATAATCAAAATAAACCAACAACCCCAAACCCTGCAGGTGATCTCTTGCTCTTCGGCTCCCTCTGCTGGCTATTATTATTTCTTCCAGATGTTGTCTTTCTTTCATTTTCTTACTGGCGGCCTATTTGCAATAAAACTTGCCCAAACGTGTCCATGTTTATTTATTTTATTTATGGCCCACAGGGCCGACTAGTGTGGTTCACCTGTGGGGCATCAGTGCCCTGTGGCCAAGGTCCGCCAGCAAGATTTCGGGCCCTCATGGCCGGCTCCAGCAGAGGGGCCATGCCCCAACCCATGGGGTCCATAAGTGGTGCTCGGCCACAAACATGTGGTCCATAATGTGGTGCATCGATGCAGACAGCTGGTTCTGAGAGTTCCGGGCGCACAATGGCCGACTCACGCACGCTCCCTTCGGCGCCCAATGGCGCACAGGTCATGTGGGAGACAAAAGGGGAAAGACAAATGAGCGAGGGGTAAGGTCACAAGGGTACACGTCAATAAGGCAATGCAAGGCGAAATGCGTACGGAGGGCGAAGTGAGAAAGCTCGTCCCTACCGTACGTCACCCCCCTGTCACCTACACTACCCTTGCCCTTTCCCCATATGTACAAAATCTACACATTTACAAATTCGTCGCTACTGTCACGTCTCCCCTTATTTCCCTTATACCAAATTCGTCTCCACAATCCCTCTACTTCAAAATTTGCCATCATCAATTCCTCATCAATCCTCATAAGGAGGGAGAGATGGAACATCAAGCACAATGTCACACCCACGTCATGATGCGTCTCACAATCCAAAACATTTGCATCATAAAAATAATTAAACAACCTGGCATGGTGTGGAGTATCTGTCACCTCAGGTGAGTGGATGCAGCTGGTGCGAGGAGACTCCAATCCTAACTATCCTCTAAATGACTTTAACACACGTTACACTACCCGGGGTCTTTCCCTGCCAATCCATTGGCCAACTTACACTATGGGTTCTAAAAACCAATTCCCACTGCCCAAACTGTGGTGCTGCTCAATTTGGGGTCTCACTCCCCCGATTCATCTCCCGGTGCCCTTGCACAATTTCTGGGCTGTGACGTGTAGCTCTCCCAGCAGGTCTACCCACCTGCACACCTCCACCACTGCAGTTGCCTCCCGAGCTTACCTAGCTCCTCACCCTAACCTATCTAATTGGGGAAGGCCCCTCCTGGCTCTGTCACCCCTCGGTGCCCTCTGGCACTGGGCTACCCGGGTCCGTCCTCCGGATCCTCGGGCCCCATCCACAACAACTCTACCGGCTCCCAGAGCCCACCTGCGGCCTCACCTGGCCGACATCCTCACAGTGGTGGAGTGCCCAAACCAACTACACACACTAACAGGCTACACGCCCAGCCATTTCCACAACACTAATGCACCCATCCAAACATCATTCTTCCAGCCGCACCACAGATGCCAATATCCAACCACAATTTACCTATACCCTCTACCTAACACTTACACTACCCGCCCCGGGTATCCGTGATGGGGGTCCACTCTTCCCCCATTCACACCTTCGCACCATCCACTCCACTCCATATTTTCCACCATACTCACTCCACGACCATCCATTCCACTCCATATTTTCCACCATACTCACTCCACGACCATCCATTCCAAGACTCCATATATTCCACACTCCATGTATTCCATACACCTGTTCTCCATTCACCTGTAGTTGCACACCTGTGCACTCACACCTGGTGCCACCTGCACCCTCCTTCTCCTCCTGGACCATTTGGTCAACACAACACGCAATCACCACTACTCCCTCATACACTGCTCCATACACCTGTTCAGTTGCACACCTGTGCAATCACACCTGTTCAGTTGCAATCACAATCAGTTACTCATAACCTGCTCAATACACTTGAATACACCTCCAACACTCACACGGCATCATCTGAACTACCTGTTGCCCTGCTAACTTAGTGCTCCCCTTCTTCCCTTTAAACTAAGCACATACCACGTCATTATCATCCACTCTAATCTACCTGCGTCCCCACTACAGGTGTCATTGTCACTACCTAACCTTAACGTTACCTAATGTCAATCTTCTAGGGCCCTACACACGATATATCCTAACCCTCCCGGGCTAGTTTTCACTGCCATACACCCCATAAACATAGTGCTCCTTTGCCCCCCCGTTCTGTGAGGGATGACAGAGTTGCCATCCCACCACATGGGGCATCTCTTACTATCAATTTTGCTCACCAAATTTCAACAAATCAAAAATTTGCCAATCATCTGCCAATCACTGTACCATTACCAATCAGCGCTCTGCCAATCCTTTGCCAATCACCAAATTTTGTTTTTCTAATTTCGGGGCCAAAACAATATCCTCGTCATCACAGTCTACTTACTAGTGCCTCTCGGTGCGCCAATTCACTTCCAAAGCTCGGCTTCGTAAAGCCGAGCAATGAATGCGGGTTGTTTTGTGCCAGCGGCTGGATATGTCCCGCATTCGGTGCAGGGACGGGGCTTACCCGGGCCGAGATCCCACGCACCACCTCGGCACGGAGCCATCCAATTGCCCGATCTCGACCTGCCGAAACGCTTCAACAAAAAGGGGTCGCCGTGACGACCCTTCCTATCGGGCTGCCCGTTCCGCCTAGCGGAGCACGGACGCGGCCGTTCCAAGCGCGGCCCAGCGTGGATCCCGTACGGCGGTCCTTTCGAACCCGCCGTGGTTCGGATCCCCGCTGGTCCTCGCGGCACACGAAACCCGGCACGCACCGAGGGCCCGATTCGGCTATAAGTCGCTCTAACCTCTAACCCGGTTACCGTCGATGCCTCACCTGCATGCTTACACCCAGCAGCCCGTTCCTTGCTCATACATCCTGCTGTCTCCCTGCTCTTGGTCATTGCACCTTCTCTAACACACCCAGGTACACTCATTCCGCTCACAGACTTGGTCACACACCTGACCACCGAACACCTTGGCACACATTCGTCGCTCGCACACCTCACCAACACACCTCTTCGCGCCCCCTTCTCGGTCACCTCCTCTGTGACAATCACAGGTGTGCTCTCACTCGCACACCCAACCACATGCCTCACTACCAACTTAAGTGTGCATTCCCACATACGCTCTACCATTCCAGGTGTGCATCCTTCCATTCCAGGTGTACATCCTCTCTCACCTGTCACAACCAACTCACGCTCCGTGTCACTCGCACTACTTTCACCTCCACTCTTGACAGCGCACTCACCCTTACTCTCGACAGCGCACTCTTTCCTCATGCACCTGTCCGTTACACACCTTTCTCGCACACACTCTTGCGCACACTCTCACGTTACACCCTCTGTAACACTCACCACAGGCGTGCATTCTCCCTCACTCTTGACAGCGCACTCTTTCCCCATGCACCCGTCCGTTACACACCTTTCCCGCACATCCTCTTGCGCACACTCTCTCGTTACTTCCTCTGTAACACTCACCACACCGCGTTTCCATGTGCTCCCTCGCACACGCGCTACGACCGACTCACTCTCGACAGCACACTCACTCCTTGGCGCGCACTTTTTCCTCACACACCCCAGAGTCGGACATTCTCGCACACCTCCTCCTTCGCACACCGTACCTGTCGCACACTTCACCAACGGCCTTTCACGAACACCCGGATCCGAATCAACCCCCAAGCCGACTGAAGCTTTCCTCACATCATATACATTTCCACGTATATCGCCACTCACCTTGGCACCTCGTCTCCGCACCTCTTTTGCCACCTGCAAACTCTTTATTTGGTTAGCGAGCACATCATTATGAGTTGAGCACCGACCTTGTACATATTCCATCACCTCCTCCTGTCTTTCTCTCTTAGTTTCTGTCCGTCTCTTCTTAATTTCACTCACCTCTTCTTCCACTTCCTCTAATTTTTGCTTCACCTCTTTTATTTCCCGGTGCGTCTCCTCAAGTTCGTCCTCTAAGGCTATCTTGACCGTTTCTATGTGCGTCCTCACCTGCCGGTCCTTCGTCTCCATTACCTCTGTCACCTCGTCCAACCTCGTTGTCAGTCCCTCACGTACCATCTGACATTGCCTCTGTGTCGCTATTAAGTCATTTTTTATGTCGTTTTGTGTCGCTTTTAACCCTCCTAGTACCGCAGTGTTCCTTTGAACCTGCTCCACTAACTCCGTCTGTCCCTCCGTCAGCTGTTCCACCTCCTCCGTCAGGTCCTCTATGCCCCCTTGTAACTTTGCCGTCCCATTTCTCACCTCTTTCTCTATACGCTTTTCGCCTCGCTTTACCTCCTCGCGTACCCACGAGACCTCCTCACCTACACCTCGTCGTATCTCCTCCTTCATCTCCTCCCTCTCTTTTGTAGATGCTGCCCTCATCTGTCCCAATTCATCCCTCTGAGCATCCAATTTGGTTTCTACCCCGATTTTCACCTCCTCTATCTGCTCTCCCATTTGTTTAATTTCTCGGGCGGATTGCTCCCCTATTTCCAGCAATTTGTCTTCCATCCTATTTTCTAACCCCATTAACCCATTTTTCACGCCCTCTAACTGATTCTCCTGGGCAGCCATTCTATTTTCCACCCCCGTTAACCCATTCCTTACCTCTTTTATTCCGTTGTCTAACCCTTCAAATTTCTTGTCTAATCCCTTAAAATTATTGTCTAGCCCCTCAAATTTAGCTTCTAGCCGTTCCCCCATTTCTCCCATTTTGCCCCCCATTTCGCCCCCCAATCGCTCACTATCAGCCCTCGCTCCGTCCCTCATTTTGTCCATAAGGGCCCCGATTTGTAGCAACAAAAGGTCCGAATCCAACGGCGGCGCTGCTACTGTCGCGGGCGTGGTCGCCGTGGCCATGTGCGAGGCGCCATTTTGCGCGCCCGTAACCTCGTGCGCGAAAGCGCCATTTTGTGCGCATGATACCCCCTCAACCACCTCCTCCATATACATTTCCCCGAGGTCCTGGGTCGATTCCACCCCGTCTATCTCTCCCACCGGCATCCCGTCGCCTTGACCAGCCATGGCGCGATTTCAAAATTCGGGTTTTCCTTTAAAAACAAACAATTTCCAGCAGCTTGTAATTTTGAGCGCGTTAAGCGCGCTTCGGGTCCGTATCTCACTCCCAGACACCAATTTGTTACGGTAATAACACAATTGGTGTCCAAAATTTGGGCTAAATAAATTTAGTCCCAGGTTCGAATCACAACTCCTGACTACCAATTTGTTACGGTCCGCGGATTAGATGTTATTTTGACCGAGCGGTGGTGTAACCGAGCTGACTCACTCCTCCCCTCTATGACGAGGTGGAGACACGCCTTTCTTCCCCAACCCTGCCTCGTGGCCAATGGTGGTTGAAGAAAACCGCCCAAAATGCAGTTGGCCATTGAAATGAATCGAAAGGGGACCTATTCTTATTTCACTCGGTGCAATAGAGTATTTAAATTAATGGGAGACACAGCCTTACCCTAAGACACATAATAAGATATAAGCTACTGAACAATGGTTTTATCGGGTCCTGCAATGTGGTGTTTATGGAATAACTACCGAGACGTCCTTTTTATCTTTACACAACTCCGGAGGCAGGAGGCGCAGAATAAACACTAATAATAATAAAGCACACAATAAAAAAAATACAGTCCTCATATCCGCAACAATATATATATATATATATATATATATATATATATATATATATATATATATATATATATATATATATATATATATATATATATATATATTAGGGTGGTGCTCAAAATAATTTTTTTTAAATATTTACTGGGACATGGCTTTATGTTGTTCCTTTTGTTCCAAAATGAAAAGACACCAAATATGAAAGCAATCTGATTTTATTTAGGGGTGCCACGTCAGCCTTCAAACTAAAGGTGTCTAAAAAACTTTTCTATATATGGATCGAAAGCAAAACCAGAAGTTTGTTTGATGAAAATCCACCCTCCACTCACTTTCTATGTATTCTAGCAAACACAAGTTACAATAGCTGCACAAATAGCACTATATTGCTATGAAAACTCAAATTCAATGATAACAATCCAAATGTTCAGTTCATAAAATGAAGAGACACCACATCACATTATATTAAAAAACCCAAATATAATGAGAAATGTAACTCCTATTTCTGGGCCTGTTTCACCACTGTTGCCTTCTTGGCATCGGGGTACATCTTCCTGTGAGCAGCAACAACTTGGAGCAGAGCTTGCTTTTGCTCTTCATCCTTTGTAAGGAGCTTATTGTCGTCTTGTATCAATGCGACACCCCTTTCTGCCCTGTCGTTCACCACGACTAAGCCACTGGCGGCTTTCTTTGCTTCCTGAAAGCTGGTTTCTTGCTCCCATGAACCAGGATCCTTATCCATCCAATCAGTTGGGGTCCCTAGGATGCTGAAGAAATGCTTGGTGTGTTTTGTTATGAGGCCAGCGATTGACAGGGCAGTTCCTCGTTTGATAGCTGGTGTCTTTGGAGAGGGGTTTTCACCGTCATTTTTCAATGCTTCAATCATATTGATCTTGCTTTCTTTGTCAATTCTGGTGTCAAAGAATGCAAATGCCACTAGTACTGGGCTCATGTACCACGTGTGGCGGCCAAGTGCCTTCAAGGCTGTCTGAGCCATCTTCTGATTGATTTGTTCAAACTTTTCCAACTACTTGAAGAGGTTAATGTCATTCAGGGGAGCCTCAATAGCTTGTGGAGCCCGAAACCAAGCCTGTACATACACAAGGCAGACAAAAATGTTGAAGGCTCGGAGTTCTCTCGCCTCTCGAAGTGTCAAGTGGAACTCTGACCGAAACATGAACACCTGCAGTGAATATAGTGCTTTTGCCATCCATCTGGCTCTGTGCATTGCTCCTGGAGCCATGATCCGGATTCCACGAGGTGGGATTCCTCCCATGTAGATGACAGTCAGTTCTAGGAGTTCACGATAATCATCTCGTGGCTGCTGATCTTTCAAACACACAAGAGCAAATTCCAGAGCTTCATCCATCATGTCATTGTTCTGTGCAAACTCAGCTGCCGTATCAGGATCTGTGAATCCATTTTTTGGTTGGTGATGGGCAATGGACGGCCACTTCGCCTGAAACCGCTTAAAAAGCTGGATGTCAGGGCCTGATGAAGGACTGAAAAGAGTGGTGAAAACATCTCCCAGAATGATTTTGTGCGCATGATGGCGGCAAGCCAAATGAATTAGTTCAGTCTGTAGCTTCTTTTCAATGAGGACAGCAGCCCCTCCACGAACACCTGAATTGCTGGCCGTTGTGTCAAAAGACAAAGCCTTCACCTTGCCCACAAGGTTCCAGCTCTTCAGTGTGTCCACTACAGCGGTTGCCATAGCTTCTCCTCCCCCGTCAGGTAACTTGGGAACATTCAACAGCTGCTCCATTCCATGGTACTGGTTGGACACAAGGATTGGAAGACGATCCACCTTCACATGCACAAAATCTCCAGTGACATAGGGAATAAGCTTTCCATCCCAATGGACCACTAAAGGACCCTGCACATTATGATGAAATGCTTCTTTTATTTCGTCCATGGTTTTGCATCGATGCATCATGCGATTCCGCCGCACTGTCCATCGGTTCAGTGCCAGCTCTGCAGGATCCCATCCTACTGCTCTACAAATGGATGCCAAGTTGTGGACAGCCATTCGGTCACTTGTTTTCGTACGATCCAAAGAAGCTGCGACTTCAGGAGTGACAATGTTGATAGGCCTTCTTTTCTTGGGACGAGATATCCCACCATCAGATGATGAAGAACCAGCCTGTGCCGTGGTCTCAGAGTCAGAGTCTGAGTCTGTGACTTCCATAGCAGTAGCACCCTTCATGACCATTTCCTGTCTCTTATTTTCCTTCTCTGCCTTAGTCTTCTCCTTTTCTTCCCTTTCTTTCTTTCGCTTCGTTTTTGCTTCCAACACAGTGTCTACAGATCCCATTGAAGCCTTCCTCTCTGAGAATTGATCGTGAAGAAACTTCCTGTCCTCGGGGTTGGTGATTATGGCCTCCGAATCTGCATGCCTAAGATCAAACGTCTTCTCCAAGGAGGCCTCGAAGGATGCTTCCTTTTTCTCTTGGGTCGCACCACACCGCTTTGCACCTTTTTGGAGGCTCCTCCATTCTTCATATAGCCTCTCCAAACGATGGATGCAGTGCTGCTTCGTCGTTGTAGGTAGGTGAGCTTTTTCCCAGAACTTCACAACCTCTTCAATGGTGAGGGTTGCACTCTCCCGGGCAGTGCGATTCTCCTTCTTCAGGTGATGGAAAAACAGGACAAGAGATTGATGCACAGTCGGGAGCTTGGCACCTTTGATGGCATCTCCAGAAGTGGACCCAATGAGATACACATTATCCTGAGCCCGAGTTTTCAATGAAACACTGGTACTAGCACATGCCATATCTACAAAATAAGCAAGAATGTGGGTAAAATCCTGTTAATTCTTACTCCACAGGGTCACTCTCTACAAAAGAGCCACAGTCAATAAGTTAGTCCTACATATTACACACTAAAAAAGCGTACCCCTGACCCCGGGAACCTGTACAAAACATGCATGAAAATTGCCCAGATAGTGATCATAGGAAGTCTCAAAACTGGATGGATAATATATTGTATATAACTATATATATAATGTATAATGTGTATTTATGTATATTTATTATTTAATGTATATTTACTATATATTTATTTTTAATATTATATTTAATGTATATATATAATTATGTATTTATTTTGTGTATATACAGCCCAAAAAATGGGAATTCCTATTTTTGCATGGGGGAAAATTCATCACTGATGTGGCACCCCTAAATATTATTGGATTCCATTCAAATTTGGTGTGGTTTCCTTTGACACCGAAAGGAACACAAATGGACCATGTGGACCATGTCCCGGAGATAATCTGCATTTTGATTTTTTGAAGCCCACCCTAATATATATATATATATATATATATATATATATATATATATATATATATATATATATATATATATATACGTATACATATATATATATACGTATACATATATATATATACGTATACATATATATATATACATATACATATATATATATACATATACATATATATATATATACATACACATATATACATACACATATATATATATATACATACACATATATATATATACATACACATATACATATATATATACATACACATATACATATATATATACATACACATATACATATATATATATATATATATATATATATATATATATATATATATACATACATATATATATATATATATATATATATATATATATATATATATATACATACATATATATATATATATATACATACATATATATATATATATACATACATATATATATATATATACATACATATATATATATATATATACATACATATATATATATATATATACATACATATATATATATATATATATACATACATATATATATATACATACATATATATATATATATATACATATATATATATATATATATATATATATATATATATATATATATATATATATATATATATATACATATATATATATATATATATATATATATATATATATATATATATATATATATAGATATATATATTGTTGCGGATATGAGGACTGTATTTTTTTTATTGCGTGCTTATATATATAGTAACTTCTTCCATACACTTCTTCTTCCATGTCGGTCATGTCATGGGGACCGCAAGGCTAACCCCCGCTCTAGCAGGGAACATGGCCTTAAAATGCATGTTGTTGTTGTTGTTGTACATATACAGTCATCCCTCGCTATATCGCGGTTCACTTTTCGCGGATTCGGTACATCGCGGTTTTTTCTCGCTAGTATATGTAAAATTATATCGCGGATTTTTCGCTATATCGCGGGATTTTGCGGTATAAATGTATTTTTATATACTATTATTTTAAATATTTTTGTGGTAAAATAAGCATTTTCTAGCCTAAAAAATTAAAAAACGTAAAGAAATAAGAAAAATACAGTATTTAAAACATATTACAAGAAATAAAATACTGTACATAGTGTACAGTAGAAGGGTAGACAAAGAGTCGTGCGTATGGAAAACGCCAGTACATTCATCATCGTCATCACCTTCATCGTCATCAGTACTGCACAGCTAATTCATCATCATCTTCATCACGCAAGTTGTAGTATTGAAGAGCCGGGGCTCTTGCTTGATACGGACGAAATGACGGGCAAGACACAAACTCGTCCGAGAAGATATTTATTCTCAAAACCAACTCGGGAACACTGAGAAGCCCATTTATCGGGCTGCATTATAAAGCACAACCAGAAACCGAAAGCCACGCCTCTCAAGCGTGGCGTGCTTCGGTGAATCGGTGGTCACGTGATCAACAGGTGTAGCTGATTATACCCGCAAAGCGCGGCACGCTTTAGCGGTCACGTGACCAGCCACTCTCGCGCCGGGAATCCCGGCCGGTGACGTCACCGGCTGGAGCAAGGAGATTCTGATGCTGGTCTTGCTTGGGGAACCCATGGGTAGCTACAGTATCTTCAATGGTGAGTACCCATTAGAATTTTATATGTTGTTAAAATTACGTATGTTTAAGAGTGTAAAAAGTGTTTAAGAGTATAGGAAGTGTTTATAAGAGTATGGGAAAGGTTAATAAGAGTGTGGGGAGTTCATAATGCTTTAAAATATATATAAAAAAAATATATATATATGGTCGCTACTTCGTGGATTTTCGTTTATCGCGGGGGGTTCTGGAACGTAACCCCCGCGATAAACGAGGGTTCACTGTGTATATATATATATGGCAATACCCCGGCCTACGTCATTAATTGGTTCCATAAGCCGTGACGTAACTCGGTTTTTGACGTAAACCGGGCGTAATGCCTTAAAATGAAGACAAACACCGTAACACCGTAAAAACCTTTCTGCGTTTCGGCTATGGTGAATTTCCTTGGCTCTGGTCCTGGAAGCTCATCCTCTTCGTGGCGCTCTTCCTTCAATGCCATTAAATCCTCATTAGTTGAAGGCTGCTTGTCTGCCTCTATCAAACCGTCGAAATCCTCCTCCTCCAACTCCATCTCCAGGTCAGCGCTGAGGGAAACCAAGTTTTTAGACACAGCCTTGACTGGTGCATCAAATAAATGTTCTAATTTGGGACGTCCCCACACCAGAGTTACACACGGACGAAGGGATAATTAAATGAAAAGAACTGTTGTGTGTGGTGTTTGTGTGCTTCGCTCAAATGGCTGAAGTATCCTGTCAGGAACTGTCGGCCCCAAACTCTCCGTCCGGATGCGGCTCCGCGCTTGGCGGGAAGAAGGCCGCCCGGTCGTTGGCGCGAACGTATCGTTCCACGCTGCTAGGCCTCACCGGAGGTCTCACTTGCCCCTGCCTCTTTACGCTGCAGCGGCAAGCCACGCTGGTACACCCGTCGCTCGCATAGAGAACCCAACTCTTCGTGCTCGCTCTACCGTCTCTCCACCTCAGTCCGAAGGCAAGAGAATATAGAGAAATGCAAGGGAAGTCCAGGGCAAACAGAAGGTCCAGCGCAAGAGAGAAAATGTCAGTCTCTCTCCACTTTTTATCAATCCCTGGTGACGTCATCTCTCTCTTTCCCTGCCAATCCCTGCTGGCCAACATCACAGGCTCAGTTCTCCACCAAAGGCCGTGTCACCCCTCCCTCACGCCATCGGTCGGTGACCAATCAGTTCGTCGCTTCTTCCTATCAATCAGCGGGTCGCTCTTTGCTCTGCCCCTGGCCAATCCAGGTCCTTTCTTACTCTGGCCTTTCATTGGTGTGATCTCCCCATGAAACCCCCTCGACCGATCCATCGTGAGGAGGGCATGGCCGCAGCCTGCCTGAGCAATATTTTATCGCCATGCTGGTGCAATGCGTGGGCGCTTCCTGCCTGCATTACTCTTCTTCCGGTGAGTTTTGTTGAGGGGGGGATTTAATTAGTGTGTGTGGTGCGATTGGGCCTTTCCTGCCCTTCGTGTCTAGTGCGTTGCCATACAGGACGAAGGATAAATCACAGGTCTCACGAACAGGGGAATTAGCATAATCCCTACTCTAGTTATCAAAAGGCCATCCTCGTATGATCACAAATATACAAACTTAATCCGACATCCGGGCTGGACAGGTCCTCTACTTATGTACATTGAGATGGTTCTTCTTCACGACAGTCGGAGCATGATACCTACACAGATCTACCTGATCTATATATCACTCTACTCCAAAATTCATAACAATATATATCTATATATCTATATATATACATCTACATATATATACAGTCACGTGAAAAACTAAGTACACCCCATGTAAAGTTTTGACCTTTTCAACATATTTCAACATACAGCTATTTGATCTTCATTTCAACAATATTGATAGATAAAGGTGATATAATATTACAAATATCATGAAACATTTACATTTTGTAGTCCATTGTATAATTTAAATAAACATAAATGCAAATTTCGCATGTGGAAAAAGTAAGTGCACCCTTGGCTCTAATAGGTGGTATTGCCCCCTTTGGCAGAAACAACCTCAAGTAGGCGTTTCTTATAACTGTCTACCAATCTCTGACATCGAGGGAGAAATTTTTGCTCACTCTTCCATGCAGAATTCTTTCAGCTGTGCGATGTTTGAGGGGTTTCTTGCATGCACAGCTCGTTTCAAATCCCCCCACATACTTACTTTATTGTTATATTATATTTGTTATATTATATCACCTTTATCTATCAATATTGTTTGGTATATATATATATATAGTCACGTGAAAAAGAAAGTACAGCCCATGTGAAGCTTTGACTCTTTCAACATATTTCAACATACAGCTATTTGATTCTCATTTCAACAATATTGATCGATAAAGGTGATATAATATAACAAATATCATGAAACATTTACATTTTGTAGTCCATTGTATATTTTAAATAAACATAAATGCAAATTTCACATGTGGAAAAAGTAAGTACACCCCGACATTTATCACTACTTCAAATACATAAAATTAAAATCAAGTGCACCAGCTCAGGTGCAAATGATTAGAACATCGTTAGAGAGAATCTTGGAGGAACCTGTCTTATTTAAACCTCAGACATTTAGTTTGGTTTGCTCTTTGTTGTTGAAGTGTGCGGTATCACCATGCCGAGATCAAAAGAGCTCTCTGAGGCCTTCAGATAGAAGGATATAGATGCCTACGAGTCTGGGAAGGGATTTAAAAATCTCCAAACAATTTGAAATCAATCATTCGACCTTTCGGAAGGTCATCGACAAGTGGAGAAGATCCAAACAACTACGAACTTGTTCAGGCCAGGCCGCCCCAACAAGTTCAGCCCGAGAGCAGACCACAAGATGCTGAAAGAAGTCTCGAAGAACCCCCAGAATGTCATCATGGGACCTACAGGTAGCTCTTGCCACTGTTGATGTCAAATTGCACGAGTCTACCATGAGAAAGAGGCTGCACGAATTTGATCTACATGGGAGGTGTGCCAGGAGGAAACCTTTCCTGTCCAGAAAGAACATCAGGGCAAGACTAAAGTTTGCCAAAGAACACCGAGGCCAAGACCAGCACTTCTGGAACAATGTGCTCTGGACAGATGAGTCAAAGGTAGAGCTATTTGGCCACAGCAACAGAAGACATGTTTGGCGAAAACCAAAGACAGCATTTGACCACAAGAACCTGTTACCAACTGTAAAGCATGGTGGTGGAAATATTATGGTTTGGGGCAGCTTTGGTGCATCAGGGCCTGGGCAGCTCACCATCATATAATCCACTATGCATTCTTCATTGTACCAGAGGGTGCTTGAGGATAATGTGAGGCCATCTGTCGGAAAGTTGAAGCTCAACCGATGGTGGACCATGCAACATGACAATGACCCTAAACATACCAGTAAATCCACCAAGGAATGGCTGAAAAGAAAGAAATGGAGGGTTCTGGAATGGCCAAGTCAAAGCCCGGATCTAAATCCCATCGAGATGTTGTGGGGGGATTTGAAACGAGCTGTGCATGCAAGAAACCCCTCAAACATCGCACAGCTGAAATAAATCTGCATGGAGGAGTGGGAAAAAATTTCTCCCAGTCGATGTCAGAGACTGGTAGACAGTTATAAGAAACGCCTACTTGAGGTTGTTTCTGCCAAAGGGGGCAATACCACCTATTAGAGCCAAGGGTGTACTTACTTTTTCCACATGCGAAATTTGCATTTATGTTTATTTAAATTATACAATGGACTACAAAATGTAAATGTTTCATGATATTTGTTATATTATATCACCTTTATCGATCAATATTGTTGAAATGAAGATCAAAGAGCTGTATGTTGAAATATGTTGAAAAAGTCAAAACTTTACACGGGGTGTACTTACTTTTTCACGTGACTGTATGTATGTATATATATATATATATATATATACACACAAAGAATTAAGTTAAGCACCCCCCCCGTTTTTTTACAACCTCGCACATTACAAGTTTGTTGTCGTCAAAACAGTGTAATATACCCATGATATTGCTATATTTTCTGGAGAAGTGATATTATGGTCACATAAAAACATAACAATCATGCCGTTTTCAATATTTTATTCTGAATAATTTAAGGTGAAATTTTTTGGGAATTTTAAGCATATTTTCACCTCAATTTAAGTATGGAGCTATAGGTCCATCACGGACAGTGTGGATGACGTTTATGTTTTCTAACGTACAGTCATTGTTCTGAGAAGACCTCTAGCGATCTTTGCGTCAATAACGTGTGTAGGACCCACGTGATCGGATCACTGACTCAACCAATCACTTTTTTTCACTTTGATCACTCAATTTCATCAATGGATAATTGCTAATGTCATACCAATCATTATTTGATCTCACATACCTTAGAATATATGCCAATGTATACATATACACAAAGAATATATATTAGGGGGTGCTTACCTTAATTCGTTGTGTAGGGGTGCTTAACTTAATTCTTTGTGTATATATGCATTTTTTAAAGTTTGGATTAAAGGTAAATACAATGGTGGTAATAATACACAAAGTTCATCACAAAGTATTTTTTCTACGAATGAACTGTGTAGTAATGAACTGATCATTAAATTCACATGCTCCTGTACGCAGGACTTGGTACCATTTGTCCTGTCTTTTGAGCTACCTCTGGCTGGTATGGCAGAGCCACTGCCAGACCTGGCCTCACCTGCATTGCAATGCATCATGCAGCGCTATGGCCTGTCACTCACACTCAAGTCCAGATCACCCCTCTGTGGCTCATCTGTGTCGTGCGTGGGCCTCAGGGAGCTGCCACCAAGGTTGTATTGATTACCTATAAAGTTGTCCCTCCCTTTTGATTGTGAGTTCCTTCATCCAAACATATTTATTTGGCAAGTAATTGCAACATAAGCCACAACCTGACATCAAACAGAACAGAACACAGTGATAATTGGGGAAACATCAACAGCAGAATAGAGGGAAACCACAGAGGGACCTTAGCAGAAGAATGGGTGAGGGGAAGAATGCGAATATAAGGGGAATGGGGGCGGGGGGGGGGGGGGGGGGGGGAGAGGAATTGGGGAAGAAAGACTGCCAGACAAAGATGGACCATGGTAACCAAACACGGTGTTGTAATGGTTATACTGTCTGCTCTGATTCTGCTTGGTGGGAGATCAGAACTCTGGCTGAGTCATACCAAAGATTTAAACATGGTACGTGCTGCTTCCTTGTATGAGGCTCAGCAGTGAAGACAGATAGAGCATATGGAGCATGGACAAACAACCATAGATTGGCAAATATTGCACAGTCCCGATAGGTCTAATTATCTCCTTTTCCCTTCTAAGGGAACTGAAATTAACTATTTTATTCAAGACACAGGGATGTACTTTCATGATCCTCTTATAACACTCGAAGTTCTGAATTTACACTGACTACTTTTTATCCAACTTGGCTTTGTTTTATTCCTGTGGTTATTTTCTGCAGATCCTGTTCCATGGTTTACTTTTGTGGTTACTGTCAGACTGCTTGGAAATCTGCAACGTTGATCTCTAACCATGACATCGCTGCCATACAGGGATTTATAGAAAGTTGTGAGCCTTACCCATATGACAGGATGGTGCCAAGGAAGTGAACGTACCTTTGAGCGATCTAGCATTCGTTATTGCAGCAGACAACTCTCCCTACGGGCGATCTTATACCGGGCTTGCAACATTCTTCTGACACATCCTTTATTTGGGCGGTGTATAGGCAACAGCCATCCCTGGGTTCAAATCTCAACCTAATCATAAACTGTCATCCCAGTGTTTCACAGGCAGGATGATTTGTCAATGTATGCGCATTCCCTCAGATGGATGTTGAACTGGGTGTCACATTTGCCAGAATTTGCATGAAGACATGAAAGATCCCTTTGAGGAGCCCTTCACAAAGAGTAGGGGAGATATCTCTGGCATCCTGGACAAATTCCAAATTCCTGCTCTAACCTAAATGGGCACTGCATCAGCAGCACTGCCACGCCCTCAGTCGATTATGCTACTTGCATCCTTGTGCTTCAAAGGGGGAAAAGTATACGACCAGACTCCTTTGTATAGTATTTTATTGCAGTAATATTTTAACTAATTTACGATGAAAAATTTCCATTCAATTTTTTTTTAAGGAACACATTCCCCATTTAATACATTTGAAAATCATTGGGATTTTGAAGTTCAATTTAGATAATTTCGATTTACACAATTTTTTCCAGGAATGCGTCCATGATGTAAATGGGGAAGTGCCTGTATATATTGTAACGAATTTGAGAAGTGTAACGGTTTTGAGAAGTGTAACAATTTTGGAGAAAGTGTAACGAATGTGAAAAGTATGGTTTTGTTGTGTGTAACACCCTCGTAAGGTAAATAATGGTCGCAGCCGTCCTCCTAGTTAATTCCATGAAACTTACACACAGGCCACGATATGTCTTTTTAAATAGTTTATTTCCTTATTCTATGTCGGCTAAATATGTGTTTCCCACTAGATTGACTCTGCATTGCATCAAACGAAATAAAGCGTAGGCCCCTCCGATGATCCATGGCAGCTCAAGTGCCAGGGATTCCCCCACTTGAGCTTTCACAGCAAACGTTTATTGCAGTACTGAACTGCTGTGCAACGTGACGGCGCAGTACCTGCAGCTGCTGACCGGTTTTCGCCATTTGCGGCCATTACGAACAAGGGGAGTGGCTAGAGAAGACGGGTCGCCCCCCTCGTCATAGGGGGGAGGAGTAAGTCGGCCCCGCTCATCCAACCCAGAACAAGGGGTTTGGCTAAGAGAGGGCGGAGCGGGAACCCCCGAGAAAGTGCGCGAAGGTTCGGTGAGAAAACCAATATAAGTCGCCGCGGGACGCACTCCACTGGCTTGCTCTTGCTCCTCTTGCCCGTGCTCTTGCTCTGACCCCGTCATCTTGCTTGCTGTCCCTCGTTGTTGCTGGGGAGAAGGAAGACGCCTGAACGAGCAGGTGTGTGCGAGCCATCGTGCGACCAGCTGCGCTACAGCTAAGGGGCCGCAGGCCACGAAAAGGACGCGCCAGGCAGCAATCCACGCTGGACCCTCCATTGCCTCCCAAAAACAACCATCCATCCTCAAGCCATACCTGCCTGCAATATCCCCCGTTTAAGTGTGAACGTCGTCTGTCCTAATCGTTGTCCTGGGGTTAAGTAAATTGACTAGTATAAGCTAACGATGCACTGTGTGACTGCTTCTTCCATCCATTGCTTGTAAATAATTTTAATCGCTCCTTCTTTTTGCTTGTGTGTATAATAAATCCTGTTATTCCTCCGTACTCTGTCTTCTTCTCTCTTCCTTCTCTTTCGGTCGCTTTAGAGGTTTCCAAATTGAATATCTGTGGTGCGATCTGGTCAACGTTGGGGGAGTCGGGCCAATCGGGGATCCTGTAACGGTCGCGGTGGACCATCCGCTCGGCCCAAAGTAACATCTAAACCGCGTCCGTAACAATATATACAGTCATGTGAAAAAGTAAGTACACCCCATGTAAAGTTTTGACTTTTTCAACATATTTCAACATACAGCTATTTGATCTTCATTTCAACAATATTGATAGATAAAGGTGATATAATATAACAAATATCATGAAACATTTACATTTTGTAGTCCATTGTATAATTTAAATAAACATAAATGCAAATTTCGCATGTGGAAAAAGTAAGTACACCCTTGGCTCTAATAGGTGGTATTGCCCCCTTTGGCAGAAACAACCTCAAGTAGGCGTTTCTTATAACTGTCTACCAGTCTCTGACATCGACTGGGAGAAATTTTTGCCCACTCCTCCATGCAGAATTCTTTCAGCTGTGCGATGTTTGAGGGGTTTCTTGCATGCACAGCTCGTTTCAAATCCCCCCACAACATCTCGATGGGATTTCGATCCGGGCTTTCACTTGGCCATTCCAGAACCCTCCATTTCTTTCTTTTCAGCCATTCCTTGGTGGATTTACTGGTATGTTTAGGGTCATTGTCATGTTGCAAGGTCCACCTTCGGTTGAGCTTCAACTTTCCAACAGATGGCCTCGCATTATCCTCAAGCACCCTTTGGTACAATGAAGAATTCATAGTGGATTCTATGATGGTGAGCTGCCCAGGCCCTGATGCAGCAAAGCTGCCCCAAACCATAATATTTCCACCACCATGCTTTACAGTTGGTATCAGGTTCTTGTGGTCAAATGCTGTCTTTGGTTTTCGCCAAACATGTCATCTGGGACTGTGGCCAAATAGCTCTACCTTTGACTCATCTGTCCAGAGCACATTGTTCCAGAAGTGCTGGTCTTTGCCTTGGTGTTCATTGGCAAACTTCAGTCTTGCCCTGATGTTCTTTCTGGACAGCAAAGCTTTCCTCCTGGCATACCTCCCATGTAGATCAAACTTGTGCAGCCTCTTTCTAATGGTAGACTCATGCACTTTGACATCAACAGTGGCAAGAGCTACCTGTAGGTCCCGTGATGACATTCTGTGGTTCTTCGAGACTTCTTTCAGCATCCTACGGTCTGCTCTCGGGCTGAACTTGCTGGGGCGGCCTGGCCTGAACAAGTTGGCAGTTGTTTGGAATATTCTCCACTTGTAGATGATCTTCCGGACAGTCGAATTATTGATTTCAAATTGTTTGGAGATCTTTTTAAATCCCCTCCCAGACTCGTAGGTATCTATAACCTTCTTTCTGAAGGCCTCAGAGAGCTCTTTTGATCTAGGCATGGTAACGCCGCACACTTCAACAACAAAGAGCAAACCAAACTAAATGTCTGAGGTTTAAATAAGACAGGTTCCTCCAAGATCCTCTCCAACAATGTTCGAATCATTTGCACCTGAGCTGGTGCACCTGATTCTAATTTTAGGTATTTGAAGTAGTGATAAATGTAGGGGTGTACTTACTTTTTCCACATAAGAAATTTGCATTTATGTTTATTTAAATTATACAATGGACTACAAAATGTAAATGTTTCATGATATTTGTTATATTATATCACCTTTATCTCTCAATATTGTTTAGATGAAGATCAAATAGCTGTATGTTGAAATATGTTGAAAAAGTCAAAACTTTACATGGGGTGTACTTACTTTTTCACGTGACTGTATGCGAGTACATATGTGTTTGAATGTGTGTGTGCATGTATATATTGTTATGTTGGTAGGGTCGGCATATATAGATTTAAGTAGATCTGTATAGGTATCATGCTCCGGTTGACGTGGGGAGCTAGAACCATCTCGATGTAAATCGTGGGGAGCTAGAACCATCTCGATGTAAACAAGCGTTACGCCTAGGTCCCCCGTAGGTGAAATGATGTGAGTTGACAAAGTGGAAGACGCAAGGCGGCCATCTTGGATTTTGACGTGGCGACCCAATTTTCAATAGCGTTCTCCCTTATGCGTCGATACACCCACATACCACATTAGAAGTTAGTAGTTCGTTTATTTTTCAAGATATTTCGCTCACAAGGTTCAGACATATATATGGTGGCGGCCATCTTGGATTTTGACGTGGCGACCCAATTTTCAATAGTGTTCTTCCTCATGCGTAGATACACCCACACACCAGATTAGAAGTTGGTACTTCACTTATTTTTCAAGATATTCCGCTCACAAGGTTCAGACATACATGGCGGTGGCCATCTTGGATTTTGACGTGACGACCCAATTTTCAAAGGAGTTCTTCCTTCTGCGTAGATACACCCACACACCAGATTATAAATTAGTAGTTCGTTTATTTTTCAAGATATTTCGCTCACAAGGTTCAGACATATTGTTGCGGTTTTGAGTTTGTACAGTGAGTATAATAAAGGTTAAAATTTCCCCCTCATAGTTAGTCACACAAGCAACATGTAGCCTCGCGATAGTGTAGTTACGTCTTAGTATTTGTGAGCTTAGTCCTTTTCCATTGTTAGTTCTGCGTTGAGTAGAGTCAGGAGAATCGGCCCTACTTCTACCGACTTTCCAGCTACCCTAGTCTCATGCCCCTTTGCGCTGACTTTGGTTCATTTTGGGTGAATTAACACGAGGCAGGCTAGGAGGGTCGGGGCCGAGCCGAAGGCGAAGCGGCAGAAGCGCTGACGGTAAGCACGAGCCGCCAATCAGGGCTCAGAGGTGGTGGCGGCGGCGTTGCGTCACAGGGCGTGGTAAGAAGGTCCGAGAGGATTCCAGAAGGTTCGGGGCCGTGGCTATATAACTCATCACGCAAAGCCCCCGAGAGGACTCTCGCTGATGAACAAAGGACTTTCCCATGGAGAACTCGCGCGCACTGACCAACCAAGAGGATCGTGGAAGAGGAGTTGTGAGCGTCAGAGAACTGTGAAAGATACGCGGGTAAAGCAAGACGCGCATGAACCGGAATATGCGCTTTTATAAAGCGACGCTCGGTTGAGTTTGAGGCCGAACCATATACGGTGCATTAAGACGTGCGAGTGAGAACGGCTGTATAATCGCCAGCCGCGCTGAGAGTCCCGCATTTGCCGTGCCACCTCATCATCTGCCTTTGTTCGGGAGACACGGCTACGAGGTTCCTTCCATCGCCTGCTGCCATCTTCACGGGACGTGCTGGGACTGTGGAGAGCTGGACGGGGCCGTCCCTGGATGACCACGTCGACACGTTTGGCTGAACATCAACCCATCTGCAATTCCCTGTGTGAGTGTGATGGGCCCGAGTCCAAGGGATAAGATAAGATTGACTAAGTGCTGCCCTGTGTCTCTGCGTCCCCGATCATTGTACATACGTGTGGGAATAATTAAACCTGTGTTCTTCCTTTCTTCCATTCGATCCTTCCTGTGGTTTCTTCATTGGCTAAGCGTGGTACGAATAGAACCGCTAAAATCGGGTTCCACTAACTAAGACTGTACAGACCACGTGGTACTCAATCGGCTTGGCATACCCAAACCACACGTGGCTCATGCGAGGTTTGCTTCCTCGCTTCCGTGGCGGCACAGGTATTTAGGTACGTGCGAGACTTGGTCCCGAAACCCTACCTTGCATTTGCCAGGAAGGCACGTCTCAAGTCTCGGTTCTGCCAAGCCCAGAAAGAACAAGGGGATTAATCCCCCCTTGGTAAGGGGAAGAAGGGCGGCAAAGAACCATAACAATATATATGGTGGCGGCCATCTTGGATTTTGAAGTGGCGACCCAATTTTCAATAGCGTTCTTCCTTTTGCCTGGATACACCCACACACCAGATTAGAAGTTGGTACTTCGCTTATTTTTCAAGACATTCCACACACAAGGTTCAGACATACATGGCGGCGGCCATCTTGGATTTTGATGTGGTGACCCAATTTTCAATAGCGTTCTTCCTTATGCCTAGATACACCCACACACCAGATTAGAAGTTGGTACTTCGCTTATTTTTCAAGATATTCCGCTCACAAGGTTCAGCCATACATGGCGTCAGACATACATGGTGGCGGCCATCTTGGATTTTGACGTGGGTTGCACCCACACACCAAATTAGAATTCGGTCCTTTGCTTACGCACGCACGGACGAACGGACGCACGGACGGAGGGGAAAACCATAGTCCCCCTTTCGCTCCGCGGTGCGGTGGGGGACAATAAGTGGAGGACCTGTATAACCCGAATGTCGGATTAAGTGTGTCTTCGTCCCCATTATGAGGAGTGGGGCAAGATAAATAGTTCCAGGGAATAAGGATAAGACTCCATTGTATGTGAAACCTCTGTGATCATTCCTGTGTCCCGTATGGCAACACAATCTTAGACATTAGCTCGGCCCATTGGCGCATACACACTAATTAACTTCCCACTCATAATAAAACCTGACTCAACAAACAGATCGGATGCGGTCACACATTACCCCGGCATGGCAGGCAGACATCGGACAGGCAGGCTGATGCCACACCCACCTCACGATTTTTTTAACACCAAGGGTTTGATGGGCAGATGAAATCACTGGAAGGCAAGGCCAATCGGCATGCAGTGGAAGCCCAGGGACAATAATGAGCCAGCTGATTGGCCAAGTGTGATCAATAAAAGTGGAGAGAAACCGACATTTTGTCTCTCTGATACTGGATGCGATAGCAAATGGTCAGAGACCGACATTTGCGCTCTCTTCCACTCGTTTTGGCCTCCTTCCTGCCCGGACCCCTTTTTCCCTTTGCTGCCTCGTGATTCCACTCCCTCGACCGCTTGCCATTTTTCGCCACCTTTGCCCTCGACTCTCTCTTCCCTGTTGAAAACGTTGTGTGTATCGCGGTTCCGGGCCGAGTCCAGGAAGACGTGGACGGATCCAGGCATGGCCGGAGGAGCGAGCTGACACGACCCGTTTGAGTCACGCAGAAGGCCTGTGGCGCGCCGGCAGATGGGACCGGGGCAAACCGGTGGCTCATTGAGGCCTTGCAGCGTGCGAACGAGGCGGTCTGAGGCCTCCTGCCCGCCAAGCACTGAGCCGCGTCCGGACGGCGAGTTTGGGGCCTGGACGACTGCAGACAGAGATAAGTGTTACGGATTCGTCACTTCCGCTGTTGTGGTTTTCACCCACTTGGCATATTTCTGATATTATGTACTATTATTATCTTCAAAAGGTTTAGCATTCATGAACAGTTATCAAAAGTTAAAAAGGTTAACTTTAAATGATACAGGAAACCGAACCTGAAGGACGGAGAAGAAGAGGAAGTGGCGTGGCGAACAAAGTCGGTGTGGACGCGTGACGTGGAGGCTCCGTAGCGAGCGTGGACTACCGAAAGTCGCGAGGGAATTTTGCGTTCCTTGAAAGAACATCCGACGATAGGAATTATCGCTGGAATTGAGAAATCTGCGTAGTCAGGTTTGGGCGCTGGCCGCTGAGATTTCGACGAATCCTCACCTAGGCGCATCGACTCAAGTAAGAGCCGTCGGCAATTTTGAACCTCGCACTTCGGACACCTACAAAGGTTTTGCTTCGCGTGAGCTTTACCCCAACATCCTACCGTCTGTCGGGGATGTGCGTGTGCGACCGCTTCGTCTCCAATTACGTTGCGGTTTGCTGATTGAGCTGTGAACATGCACGTCTGGAGGGGGCCTTTGGGACTTCCCATCCCGCTGCCAGTTTACTTTCGGTTTGGACCACGTGACTGTCTGCGCTTTGCCTACGCTTCAGTAATCGCCTCATCGTCTCATCACTACTCGCAGGAGGGGATCACCTGGGAGTTATAGAGACATTGAGGAGGGTTCTTTTTCACTCACTGGGAACGCAGTGAGTTACCTTATGCCTGTTAGCTGATGGTACCATCATAAGATGTATGAAGTGTACTTTTGATTGCTATTGCATTTGTTGTACCGTTATTCTGGTGCGATATTCAATACAATATTTGTTTGTTTATAATCATGGGTGTAGTTTCACTATTGATTTCTAACCCAGAGTAACGTATTTTTCTGCCGTGGCTCCTCTCGGGGTTCGGAGGTATACCGAGACCAGGAGGTCGGGGAGGAACACGTAACAGAAATTGGGGGCTCGTCCGGGAACAAATTCCCTAAAAGAATCCATTTGGGATTGACCCAGATTGAAATTGGGGGTTTGTACTGTGGAAAAATTGGGGACTCAGCTTTGCGGATTAAATTCCCTAAATCTCGGACGTTGGATTAAATTCCTTAAATTTCCACTGGGAAAGAATTCCCTAGCATTCCCAAATTTTCCAATTTTAGAATATTTTCCAACATTACCAAATTTTTCAAAAAAAAAAAAAAATTAAAAAATTTATTGTGTGAAGGTTAACAGGTGCTCACGGATAGTCACCATGGAGTTTGACACAGAGAAGTTTGCAGTGACCCCTAGTGAGGCACAGTTCCGAGCGTTACTAAAATCGGAACTCTTGATATTGGCCAAACATTTTAGCTTGGAGGTCCGAGCTAAAATGAAGAAAACAGAGATGCAGACAGTGGTGGTAGAATCTATGGTGGAACTAGGAACATGGAAAGAGGGAGCCTTGGATTGGTTACCAGAAGAACAAGAAAATGTGGTGCTCCACAAAATGGAGATGCAATTGCAGAGCCAGGAAAGGTTAAAAGCAAAGGAAAGATAACTCGAGGAAAGAAGAGCAGCACAGGAAAGAGAACTCCAGGAAAGGTTAGAAGAGAAAAAACAGAGGAAAGGAGAGCTGCAAGAGAACTCGAAGAAAGGTTAGAAGAGAAAAAAGCAAAGGAGAGAAAAGCCGAAAGGGAGTTAAGGGAAGGGGACTCGGCACTTCAGCAGGAAATTAAACTCGAGGAGTTGGACTTAATGAAAGAACGGGGAGGGGTACCATCCATGCTGACTGGTTTGACACCGAGTCAGAACACCTGGGATGTTGGCAGACATGTTAGGCTGCTTCCACTCTTCAATGAAAAGGAGGTAGCCAAGTTTTTTTCACACTTTGAGAAAGTAGCTCAAATGCTGAAATGGCCTGAGGAGTCCTGGACCATGTTAGTGCAAAGTGTTCTGGTGGGTAAAGCTCAAGATATTTATTCGGCTTTATCCGATTGAACAATGTGCAGATTATGAGATAGTGAAGAAGACCATTCTCAAAGCCTATGAATTGGTCCCTGAAGCTTACCGGCAAAAATTCCGGAACGCCAGGAAGAGGGAGAGTGAGACCCATGTGGAGTTTGCCAGAATGAAAGAAACCATGTTTGATCAGTGGTGTGATTCAAAAGGGGTCGGGAAAGACTTCTAACTATTGCGATAATTGATCCGGGTGGAGGAATTCCAACAGTGTGTCCACGAGGACATTAAAGTACATCTGGAGGAAAGGAAAGAACCAAAGTTGTATGAGGCAGCAACCATGGCAGATGACTATGCCTTAACACACAGGATGAGGTTCCATGAACCTAGCTTCCCGCCTAGAGTTCACACAGAGAGTTATGATACATCCGATGCGGAGAACGAAGATTCAGGGGGCGGCCTAGAGATGACTATGAGGACAGATCTGATACTGCGACTCTTAGGGATCAGAGGTCTACAGTTCCAAGACGGACGTATCCTCCGGGGGGCTCGAGACAAACCACGAGTTTCTCCTCCGGGCCTACTTGCGCTTTTTGCAAGAAACCTGGACACTTGATGTCCCGATGTTATGCTATTGACAGGCAAAATCAGGAGCGGAGTCAGACAAGTACAACTCCGAATGCAATGGCAAATGTGAGAAATCGCCCTCAAAAGGGTTACCAACCATTTATTTCAGAGGGGTTTGTGTCATTGGATGGAGACTCGACTAACCAGAAACCGGTTAGGGTCTTGAGGGACACAGGAGCACATCAATCTTTGATGCTTGAAGGCATTTTGCCATTGTCAGAGAAGACGGCAACTGGTGTTAGTGTTCATTTACAGGGGGTTGGTGGCTGTGTTAAAGCTCCACTTCATGTCATCCATTTAGAGTCTGATTTGGTGTCAGGACCGGTCACCGTAGGTTTACAAGCCACTCTTCCTGTAGAGGGAGTATCTTTTGTTATCGGGAATGATTTGGCCGGTGGTCAAGTTTCTGGTAACCCGATGTTTGTTGAAAAGCCTCGTCGGAAGCGCCCAGAAGAGGAAGTACCCTGAAACTAAGAGTCAGTACACACAAGTCAGGGATGGAGGCAATATTGGCAAGCTCTTTGTAGGTGGACTGAACTTCAAATCAAAGGAAGATGTTCTGGAGTCTGCCTTCAGCAAATATGGACCGCTTTTGGAAGTGCTGCTGATAAAAGACAGGGAGACACAAAAGTCAAGAGGGTTTGGCTTTGTCACGTTTGAAAACTCCAAGGACGCCAGAAATGCAGAAAAGGATCTGAATAGCAAGGAGTTGGAGGGTCGGACCATAACAGTAGGGAAGGCATTTCATATGTGTCGTGGGGGCTACAGAGGAGGGACAACGGAGTAGTAGTTTTGGTGGTGGCCCCAATCGATATTATTATGGAGGCTCCCAGAGTTACGGCAGCTCCCGAAGGAAGGATTTATCAGAGTAGTGGCCAAGAGGGGAGACCGCTATTCATGTGACTACAGTGACAAGCGGTCCCACTGTAATTATTATGAAAGTTCGGAAAAGTTGAAGCACTGAATGCTGCGGAGCCGCTGAGCCAAGATCCCTGCATGGATTAACCGTGAGCTCCACGTTCCTAAAGGCGTCCATGTAGTGAACTTTCCTACATGGATTAACCGTGAACTCCACGTTCCTAAAGGCGTCCATGTAGTGAACTTTCCGACACGGATTAACCGTGAACTCCATGTTCCTAAAGGCGTCAATGTAGTGAATACTTCCAGGCCTCAACACCCAACCACCATGGAACCTCGCTCTCAGCTCGGCCTCCCGGAAAAAGTGCTGTAGATTTGCTTGACTTTGGATTTTTGATCACAACCCCTTAACCTTCATTCAAAAGAAACGAAAAGTAAAATCAGAGGGTGATGTGATGGAGTTTGGCTTTGCAGGAGTTCAACTTGGAAATTGAACATGTAAAGGGCAAGGACAATGTCGTTGCTGATGCTTTGTCCAGAGTGAATTAACTTTGGAAATCTCTGTGGGTTGTGTGAAATTTTGTTGCTATATTTTTGAGATGTTGATAATTGTTGCTCACGGGAATTGTGAGTTTATTGGGTTGTGAGTTTATTTTTGTTTGTTTGAAGAGTTTGCATGCAAAGAAAGTTTTCACTGTGTTCAAACTTTCTTTCTTGAGGGGGGGGAAGTGTTACAGATTCGTCACTTCCGCTGTTGTGGTTTTCACCCACTTGACATATTTCTGATATTATGTACTATTATTATCTTCAAAAGGTTTAGCATTCATGAACAGTTATCAAAAGTTAAAAAGATTAACTTTAAATGATACAGGAAACCGAACCGGAAGGACGGAGAAGAGGAAGAGGCGTGGCGAACAAAGTCGGAGTAGATGCGTGACGTGGAGGCTCCGTAGCGAGCGTGGACTACCGAAAGTCGCGAGGGAATTTTGAGTTCCTTGAATGGACATCCGACGACAGGAATTATCGCTGGAATTGAGAAATCTGCGTAGTCAGGCTTGGGCGCTGAGATTTCGACGAATCCTCGCCTAGTCGCATCGACTCAAGAGCCGTCGGCCATTTTGAACATCACGCTTCGGACACCTACAAAGGTTTTGCTTCGCGTGAGCTTTACCCCAACATCCTACCGTCTGTCGGGTATGTGTGTGTGCGACCGCTTCGTCTCCAATTACGTTGCGGTTTGCTGATTGAGCTGTGAAATGCACGTCTGGAGGGGGCCTTTTGGACTTCCCATCCCGCTGCCAGTTTACCGTCGGTTTGGACCATGTGACTGTCTGCGCTTTGCCTACGCTTCAGTAATCGCCTCATCGTCTCATCACTACTAGCAGGAGGGGATCACCTGGGAGTTATAGAGACATTGAGGAGGGTTATGTTTCACTCACTGGGAACACAGTGAGTTACCTTATGCCTGTTAGCTGATGGTACCATCATAAGATGTATGAGGTGTACTTTTGATTGCTATTGCATTGGTTGTACCGTTATTCTGGTGTGATATTCAATACAATATTTGTTTGTTTATAATCATGGGTGTGGTTTCACTATTGATTTCTAACCCAGAGTAACGTATTTTTCTGCCGTGGCTCCTCTCGGGGTTCGGAGGTATACCGAGACCAGGAGGTCGGGGAGGAACACGTAACATAAGACACATTCACAAACACAACAGTTCCTTTAATATATTCTCTTCCCTCGTCTGTGTGCAAATCTGTGTGGAGGAGTGCTCATTAGGGGGATTTAGTTATCGTCGCATCCTTTGTTATCGGTCCATTAATAAATATTCCTTTTGTACATTCTAAATTCCGTGTTCGTGTGAGTTTAATTGTTTGCAGGGGTGAAGACGCTTGCGGCCGTGAAGGTAAGTCGACATTCTTCATTCCGTCTCGCGTATGATACGCCATCAATTGGAAACGCCTCAAAGAAACCTAGATTCCATCCGTGGACGCTGTCTTAACCGAGAGCCGTCCACACGACAATATATATGTGTGTGTGTGTGTATTTGTGAGTATATGTATATGCATGTTTGAGTCGATATATTTGTGTGTGTTTGGTCATAAAGCATAACATACCATTCTATTTGCTAACTTCACCTCCCTTCCTCTCTTTTCTCCTTACCCCCTCTCTCTCTGTGTCTCCCACCTTTCTTTCTGTGCCCTCATAATAAATTGCAGCATTCTTCTCCCACATATATATCTCTGTCTATCTCTCTATCTCTCTCTCTATCTCTCTCTCTCTCTCTCTCTATATCTCTCTCTCTATATCTCTCTCTCTATCTATCTCTCTATATCTCTCTCTCTATCTATCTCTCTATCTCTCTCTCCTCTCCCCCTTCCTCTCTCTCCAACCCACTAATCTGTCCCCACTCCTCTCCAACCCTCCTCTCCCTTCCTCCCTCCTCTCTTTCTCGTACCCCTCTCCCGCTCCCCTATCTCCCCCCCCCCTCCCCCACTCCCCACCCACCCTCTCCTGGTATTCCCACCAGCAAAGCAAACGGTGGTATTTGCTGGTAATAAATAAACAAACATTTTAAGCTGTGCTTCAAAGGTTATTATTACTTTTTGATCACCCCAGTCTGATTCATATACCTGGCTTGTTTTGTAAAATTTGAAAAAAAGCTTGTTTTCAATCCTATTCTCATCCGAAATCATGCTGATCATGATGCTGATCAATTCCTATGTTTTATTTTGCATTGACCTGGAATAAACTGGCTCCAATGACTGTGCCATGGTTCAGGAGGGCATCATAATGCTGATTGAACATCTGACAAGCCGTCGTGGGACCACCTTTCCAGTGACCTGTCAGATCGATGTTGCTTCACAGCATCATCACTTCTTGATGGATCACGTTGGCATCAACGGCAGTCTCATCCCACAGCACATGGGGGCGCAGGTGTTGTTCTCTGAAGCAGAGATCCCTCACAAGGCAATTTTCATACACGGCAGTATGGATGCTGTTTTCTCGACAAGAGCTTGCCTACTGGTACTAACTTTTCTATTACACAACAATTCTACAATACTGTTTTGGCAGTCAGACAGTATTAAACCACCTGGTAAATGATACAGGTGTGTGTGTGTGTGTGTGTGTGTGTGTGTGTGTGTGTGTGTGTGTGTGTGTGTGTGTGTGTGTGTGTATGTATGTATGTATATATGTATGTATATATATACAGTCACGTGAAAAAGTAAGTGCACCCCATGTAAAGTTTTGACTTTTTCAACTTTGATCTTCATTTCAACAATATTGATAGATAAAGGTGATATAATATAACAAATAGCATGAAACATTTACATTTTGTAGTCCATTGTATAATTTAAATCTCTTCCTCACTCGCCCTGTGACACACACACACACACACAATTGTAGAATTGTCTTCCTCACTTCCTCACAGTTGCAGAATCCGAGTCGAGGGTTGACAAACTTTTCCACCTTGTCAGGAGGAAAGGACACAGGTATTGTGGACACAGGACACAGGTAATAAATAAACATAAATGCAAATTTCGCATGTGGAAAAAGTAAGCACACCCTTGGCTCTAATAGGTGGTATTGCCCCCTTTGGTAGAAACAACCTCAAGTAGGCGTTTCTTATAACTGTCTACCAGTCTCTGACATCGACTGGGATAAATTTTTGCCCACTCCTCCATGCAGAATTCTTTCAGCTATGCGATGTTTGAGGGGTTTCTTGCATGCACAGCTCGTTTCAAATCCCCCCAAACATCTCGATGGGATTTAGATCCAGGCTTTGACTTGGCCATTCCAGAACCCTCCATTTCTTTCTTTTCAGCCATTCCTTGGTGGATTTACTGGTATGTTTCGGGTCATTGTCATGTTGCAAGGTCCACCTTCGGTTGAGCTTCAACTTTCAGACAGATGGCCTCACATTATCCTCAAGCACCCTCTGGCACAATGAAGAATTCATAGTGGATTCCATGATGGTGAGCTGCCCCGCCCTGATGCAGCAAATCTGCGCCAAACCATAATATTTCCACCACCATGCTTTACAGTTGGTATCAGGTGCTTGTGGTCAAATGCTGTCTTTGGTTTTCGCCAAACATGTCTTCTGGTACTGTGGCCAAATAGCTCTACCTTTGCCTCATCTGTCCAGAGCACATTGTTCCAGAAGTGCTGGTCTTTGCCTTGGTGTTCATTGGCAAACTTTAGTCTTGCCCTGATGTTCTTTCTGGACAGCAAAGGTTTCCTCCTGGCACACCTCCCATGCAGATCAAATTTGTGCAGCCTCTTTCTAATGGTAGACTCGTGCACTTTGACATCAACAGTGGCAAGATCTACCTGTAGGTCCCGTGATGACATTCTGGGGTTCTTAGAGACCTCTTTCAGCATCTTGCGGGCCGCTCTCGGGCTGAACTTGCTGGGGCGGCCTGGCCTGAACAAGTTGGCAGTTGTTTGGTATCTTCTCCACTTGTCGATGATCTTCCGGACAGTCGAATGATCGATTTCAAATTGTTTGGAGATCTTTTTAAATCCCTTCCCAGACTCGTAGGCATCTCCAGTCATTAGTAGGCATTAGAGCAGTCTCCCTTGACATATCACGTGCCTTCGATACAGTCTGGCACCCCGCTCTGCTCACCAAACTCTCCTCCTTTGGTATCCATGGAAATCTCCACGCATGGCTGGCGGACTTCCTCTCTCGTCGTAGTCAACATGTGGCCCTGAATGGGTTTCTCTCATCTCCTCTTCCTGTTCAGGCTGGAGTTCCCCAAGGCAGTGTTCTGGGCCCTGTGCTTTTTCTGGTCTTCATCAATGATCTCTCTGACTCTCTTGAAAATCCTCTATATCTCTTTGCTGATGACTCCACTCTCTGCCGCTCCATTCCTCATCCCTCAGATCTGCAGTCTGCAGCCTCCTCACTCTCTGCAGACCTGGACAAAATCACAGACAGGGCAAACAAGTGGAACATGTCTTTCAATCCTGACAAATCTCACACTCTTACGTTGTCTCTCCGAAAAGACCGACTGGACAACCCTCCCATCTACTTTCTGAATAATCCTCTCCAAGAAGTTCTGTCACTCAAGCTTTTGGGTCTCACTATCTGCCATGATCTTTCTTGGGAAAACCACATTTCCAAGCTGGCCTCCAAAGCCAGTCGCCGACTGGGCATCCTCCATCGTGCGAAGTCCTTCCTTGGCACACCTGAGCTCCTCACCACATACAAGGCTTTCATCCGCAGCTCAATGGAATACTGCTCTCCCCTCTGGGCTGGTGCTCCTGCCTCACACCTAGCTCGTCTTCACGCTGTTGAAACCAAAGCGTTCAGAATCATTGGAATCTCCCGCGATGACGCTATCTCCGAGGGCCTTTCACTTACTCACCGCAGGCAGGTTGGTGGTCTTTCCGTCTTCTACCGACTCCTCTCCGGCCTTGCTCCCCCAGCTCTCTCTGGGCTCTGTCCCCCAAATATTCCTACAGGTCGCACAAGATCTGCCTGCAACCCTCTTATGGTTAAACTGCCAAAATCAAGACTCTCTGCTCACCTTCACTCCTTCATTCCTCTTTTCTCCCGCCTCTGGAACAAACTCCCTCACTCTCTTCAATCCCACTCCTCCCTCCAGGTCTTTAAAACGGCTGTTCACCACCATCTCTTATCTTCCCCCATCCAAAACCTTGATCTTTTCTACCCCCACTAATTCACCCCAGATCCACCTTGTTTGAAATTCCAACTTCTTTCCTGGAAGTCCTGGCAGTGTCCATATGTTTTACACCTCTCCCACCCCCTCTTTCCCATGCCCCCCCTCAAAGCCCTCTCCCTCTCACAGATCTCTCGATGTCTCCATGTCTCTCGGTCCCTGCTCTCAAATGTTGTGTTTGTGTCCTTCCCCCTCTCTCCCCATCCTGTCTACCGCTCCCGATGTTATATGTTTTGTGTCGGTTTGTCTTTCTGTGTGATTAATGTTCGCTCTTTCACGAGCCTCAATCTTGTATACAAAAAAAAAACAAAAAAAAAAAACACACTTGCCGGAATCTTTTCCGACAAGTAACAAACAGACAAACCAACCAACCAACATACTTGCCGGAATCCTTTCCGGCAAGTAACAAACCAACCAACCAACACAATTGCCGGAATCTTTTCCGGCAAGTAACAAACCAACCAACCAACCAACCAACACACTTGCCGGAATCTTTTCCGGCAAGTAACAAACAGACAAGCCAACCAACCAACATACTTGCCGGAATCTTTTACAACAAGTAACAAACCAACCAACCAACATACTTGCCGGAGTCTTTTCTGGCAAGTGTTACGTGCTCCTCCCCAAACCCCGGTCACGGTGTACCTCCGAGCCCCGAAAGGAGTCACGGCAGAAAGATGTGTTATTATGTGTGCCAATGACCAATGGTGAAACCACACCAACCAATCAATACCAAAACCAAGTGTTGTATTTATGTCACACAAGAATAACAGCACAAGTACAATATACTTTCAATTGCACAACCAAAATATCATATAATTCCTATGATGGTACCATCAGTCTTAACTCGGTAACTCACGGTGCTCCACGTGAGTGAAAAGTAACATTCCCAAAGTCACTGTCCCGGCACCAGGCCAAAGTCGATCCACGCTCCGGTGATCACCAGAAAAAAGTCGTATCGAGACCAGAATCCAGGTCGGCTGACAGTCAACGCTGCCGAAGAGGCCCTATGGGGGGGGGGGGGGGTGTCGGGCAAATGTCGGTCAGGCAAAGGTGCACCCAAAAGGCGACTGGGAAATCACACCTTCGGTTCACCAGACAATGACGCTGGGATGAACGTTCAACGGCTCCCAAAAGGAGAACCGCGAATTCCCCAATCGAAATCCACGTTACACACGCGATCCCATCTAGTGGCTGGGCGCGGTGAAATGGCTGGAGGAGGTGAAAAGGCTGGAGCGAGGCGAAATGGCGGACGGGCCCGTAATGGAGGCGTACCTGCTCTCCAACAACGATTCTCTTCGGAATCAACTGCAAAACCCGTCACGCAGGTTTATCTGTCACAGCGATCACGACTCTGTCACAGGAATCCCTTTCCCGGGAAAACCAATCTTCGCTCATGACGCACGTTCGCCAGCATCTGCTCGAGACCTCAACGCAGCTCGGCTTTTTTTTTTCGCGGACCTCACTTGCTTCGCTTTCGCTTCCTCTTCTTCTCTTCCGGTTTCTCCCGATCCCTTTCGTTTTTCTTTTAAAACACTAATTTTTCCTTTTGAAGACAATTATCTCCATTTCACTCAAACTATACCAAGAATAGTACATGGAACTAAAAATGCTTCCATTGGATGAAAACTACAAAGACGGAAGTGACGAATCCGTAACACAAGTAACAAACAGACAAACCAACCAACCAACACACTTGCCGGAATCTTTTCCGGCAAGTAACAAACCAACCAACCAACACACTTGCCGGAATCTTTTCCGGCAAGTAACAAACAGACAAACAGACAAACCAACCAACATTCTTGCCGGAGTCTTTTCCGGCAAGTAACAAACAGACAAATAAACGGACTCAAATGCAATACCCTCTCCTTTGGCGAGGGTAACAAACAAGAAAACAAGTGTAGTTGCATTCAAAGTACACCGCCCCCATTCCAAATAATTAAATATCCTCCAGCGCTGCATTGCCAGGGCGCCTCCCGCAGCGCCTGGAGATGGAATAGGAAAGGTGCGGTGTACAATAACTAAAATTAATTCATCTAAATTATTTGGTATAAACTCCAGAACATTGCTGGAGTGAGTATATTGAAGAGTGCTCTGGAGATTAACAAAATGTGAAAACATGAAACATCATGATAAGAAGAGAAACACGAAAAGTTGTTTGTTTTGTGCTTCAATCATTCTTTTTAACTTACAGGGCTGCTTGCCACTGGTGCTGCTGTTTGATCTTCAGGATGATGTTGAGGTCTCTCCCACAAAGCTTGCACAAATCATGGATTCTCTCGATGTCTTCATCAGTGTCAAACCCAAGCCACGGCAGCTGAGCAGGGTAAGGCAGAATTAAAGTAAAGAGATCAGAGCATTCATTCTGAGGCTGGATCCTTTATAGTGCTGCAGGGACCAATTGCCTCGTTGTGTTTTCTCCCACACATCTCCATCAACAATTATATCTTCTTCATTGAAGCAGTTGCTGGGCTTTTCACGAAACTTGGCAGATAGAGCAGACTCTCTTTGTAAAGTGCATATAAATCGTCATGTCTTTAAACGGAATCTGAAATTCTACAAAAAATAGGTGTTTCAAATAAAATGGACGATTGAGTTCCAGGTGTTAGAAAATACATAATCAACTAAAATGTCATCTTTGTGTATTAGCCTAGTCAAAAAATCTGAAAATGTGCCTTTATAGAATGATTGAGGCATTTTTGAGTAAAAGCAAACAAACCACTTTTTCTGGGGTAGTTTTTCATGCTGAATATGAATCTGTTGTTTGCCAAGCCCAAAAATGCGTAATTAGGTCACTAATCAAGGTCAAAGGTCAATGAGTGCAAAATTCAATTTTTTTGAAAAAATGCTTTATTTTACATCCCCTATCTGTACATTTCAATTATTTTACAATATTTTGTCTAGTAGGGTTGCTAAAGCTTTTCAAAATCTTCTTTTTAAAGGAAAACGTGAGGACACATCTATGCTCATTTGCCTTTATCTCTGTAAGGGGCGACAATTAGTTTTTGCGTAATTTGCTTGCAGTTTAACCTCTAAATGCACAATGGGGCAGAGTTTTTATGATCCTATTGATGGTCTAGAGATAGATTTTATAAAGACAGAATCTAAATGTCACCGGTAAACAACATAGGTCAAAGGTCAATGAGTGCGAAAGTCTTGCAATGACGTAACAGTTACTTGCACTTGAAACCATCCCTTTCACTCAACAGTGAAAGTGGCTTCATCTTTCTGACCCCAATGCATTTGCCATGTTTGTCAAATCATTTCCATTCAGACAGAGCAGGGTGTTCTTCAATAGACCCTTAATGATGAAGAATGAATCTAATAGCCTAGCATAAGCCATCTAGTTCGTACCCTAGGCATCAGGCATTAAACATTTCAGGAGTACAGGTAAGGGTCTTTTTAAGATTGTTAAAAAATGAAATATAAAATCAAATGAAAGTAAAGGAATGCATTCTTCTTTGGTGAGATACATGTACATACAAATGTGTAATGTATGCTTGACATCTCACATCATAGGCAGGCCTACATACATGTACATTTACCTAACAGTAGCAAAAAGACAGGCAGGGCATGGGCATTGACGATGAGTGCCTAATGCATCTACCACTAATGAATTAGTGATATCGGTTAGATGTTTTGTCTTGAAGAAGCTTTACTTTGTGTCTTTGAGAATAAGATTAAAACCCGGGCCAACACTGCCTGCGCTTATTCGATCATTTAAGGGCTGTTGCAGTATATCATACAACGTTGTAGTTTTCATGGTCAGAACATGCGTGCCTGGTGCTTAGTTTGGTTTCTGTTTCTCCCCTCAGGCCAACCATGGAACCTATTGCCAGCCTCAAGCGACAGCGTGAGGATGTGTCGTTTGAACTTTGTATCATTTGTCAGGGAACTAGCCAGGTCAAAGATACGATTTTCAACCAGACAAACCAGGGTATTGCTGCCATCAGAGAGGCGACCGAGCTCCGATGCAAACTTAGACACTATGAATTTCGATCAGCCGTGGACAGGCTTTCGACTCTCTTTGCAGAGCCTCCAGAAAGTCTCCCCAAACTTAAATGGCATAAGCTATGTTACTCTGCATACACACACAAGGGGAAAATAAATGCTAAGCTAGCCAAGGAACAATCGAAAAACGAAAAAGATCCTGAAAGAAAGAGTGTTTCGGCTGAAGCATGTCCGTTTTTACGCAGTAGTACTACTAAGATGAACTGGACATTGTGTATGTTCTGCCAGAACTTTGACAAGAAGCAGAAGACAAGTCGTGTCACAACCTTCAAAATGAGTAATGAAATTATGGAAAAAGCTAAATTTGTACATAACATCTTAGTCCATACTGCAAATGAGAATGATTTAATCTCAGCTGAGGCATGTTACCATGTTAACTGTCTTAGTAAATTCTTTAGGGATGTCAAAAGGGCGGAAACTGAAAGCAAATCAGCAGACATGGCGATATCATGGTTGTGTCAAGAGCTGCGTCACTCTGCTGAGAAAGGGCACGTATTTGAACTATCTGCAGTGTTCGAGAGGTACAAAGAGTTAGCCAGTGAGTGCGACGGCACAATTCCTACATCGTATCTTAGTAGACTGGGGACTTTTAAAGAAACTTTGTCGAATTGCATTGGGGACATTTATGAATTTCTTGTGCTAAGAAATGTGGCGCCTTCAGAGAAACAAACTTTGCTTCTTCCACGACATTTCAGTCACATACCTCTTTCAGAAATGGTGTGCGGTCAGAACAGTGCAGACTATATTCCCATATTTAGACAACAGGATGATCATTTTCTGTCTTTAGTGCACGTTGCTCTGCAACTCCGCAGTGATATCATGTCACATCCTGCATTCGAAGGTTGCGATGTAAGCGAAAAAGCAGAGTTGGCAAGTGTACCACCATCTGTACTCATGTTTGTGAATATCTTGCTTGGAGGCCAAAGTAGTGTCGATGCTGAGTTTGACGAAAGTGAGATGTCTGAAACTGGTTGGGTGAAGAAGACAAGGGTCCTTAGCATTGGACAAGACATGGTCTATGGTGTATGTGGAGACAAGAAGGCACCGCCTAAACACGTTGGAATGGGTATGACGCTGCACCAGTCAACTCGATCAAAGAAATTAGTTGAGCTATTCCATAATGCTGGGCACATAATCAGCTATAACCGGGTTCTTAGGTATGACACTGCCATGGCTGAAAACACTCTGAAAGCGCTTGATCAAGAAACTGGGGCAGTTGTTACCAGCAACCTGGTTTCGGGACGATTTGTGCATTTTTCTGGCGACAATATTGACATCAATGACTCTACCCTAGATGGCAAAAATACATTTCACGCTACTCAGTTAGCTGCCTGGCAGAGGGGGCCATCTGCTGAAAGCGGTCTTGGAGACATCAAACCATCCAATACGTCAACGTTGGATATACCAACAGCAGTTGAAAAGATCCAACAACAGCAGTTTCCGACACCATCAAAGAAGGTCACAGAAGATGCTGAAAAGTTCATTTGCCATATCTACAAGGAACCATCTGAGAACTGTAATCAAGCCCGCATTAAACTGTTCAACAAATGCCATGCAACGGAGACCCTACCTCCATCTAGTGATGCAGCAAAGTTCCACATAGAGCGTGCAAACTACCAAAGTTTCATTTGGAGAGAGGCCAGTAATCCAATGACAGATCTGCCACCGCCGACTGATTGTGGATGGAAACTCGTTGATGACAAGTTGTCACCGGTTCTTACAACTTTACCGTCAATTCCAAAGGGATGCCGAGAACTTACTCAGTGTGGTTGCAAGAAAGGTTGCAGTTCTGATAGTTGCTCTTGTCGGAAGTGGGGGAAACAGTTCTGCACTGAGGCCTGCAAGTGCAATGCCAGTGAAACACCATGTCGAAACAGGCCAAAGTAGGGGGGGGGGGGTCAGAGCTTACACAGTTAAGCTAATTGGCATTCCCCTGGATGGCTCCTCCTTCCAGCCAATCAGTCTGACAGACTGCAATTGATTCAGGATTAATTAAGAATACATGTGATAATGATCAACTGCCTGCACTCCAAACATGTTTGCCATGAAGTGCATTTTGCGCCTTGTGCCATGTAAGTGCACTTTGCGCCTTGTGACCGTTAGCCTTAATTAAGTGGCTAATTAGTCAAATATTGACATTTAGTGTAGAAAACAATCTTGCTATTATATAGGACTCAGGTAAACCACTTCACTGATGGTATTTAAGGCAACAATTCAAGTGAATTAAAACAGTATGTCAAAAAACGAAAAGTTGCTTCATTACGGATATATTCACAAAAATCTGATTTTTTCCCTTCACAATTCCCTTTACTTTCATAATTGTGAAAAGCTGTAGTAACCTTACCAGACAAAATACTGTAAAATAATTGAAATGTACAGATAGGTGATGTAAAATAAAACATTTTTTCAAAAATTTTGAATTTTGCACTCATTGACCTTTGACCTTGATTAGTGACCTAATTACGCATTTTTGGGCTTGGCAAACAACAGATTCGTATTCAGCACGAAAAACTACCCCAGAAAAAGTGGTTTGCTTGCTTTTACTCAAAAATGCCTCATGAATTCACGTTTCCCAGAAATTTGACTAGACTATATGGAATCCCAGGAGCTTGGTTAAAGAGGTAAAGCAAATGCTTCGGGGTAAAACTAGATGAGAACTCGACAATGTGGGGAGGACTGTGGCCCAAGCTGACCTTGTCGGGTAAAACAACTTTAAAAAACAATTTATTTGAGCGAGACAAAGCCAATGAAGTACTTTCAGAACTGAGTGCAACATTCACATATCCGGACTTGTACATCAGTATCCTCTCCAGTAATTTTCCAATTTATTGAGCCCCAATAATCATTAATCAGTCATCAGGCATTTTAGATGGGTATAGTAAACCATAGAGAAGAAAGGTTATCAATCGTATTAGTATTAATTAGTATATTAGTATTATCAAAGCGTATTAGTTTGAAACTCAATAAAACAATATGGTCGTTCCAAAATATTTCTCATTTGAGCAGAAGGCACATTTATGATGCGCTTCAGCACCTCCTCCCCTCCCCACACCCCCATTCTGGTCCCCCCCCCCCCCCCCCCACTCCCAGTTCAGATATGCCACCACATGATTTCCAGCTTTTCGGGGCAATTGATAAACATGTGGGTGGCAATGAGTTTTGAAGCGATTAGGATATGAAAGATGCCAATGTTTTTATGCCTCCGCTGACAAAGTCGCCAGACGCATTATGTTTTCGGGTTGTCCGTCCGGCTGTCTGTTTGTCTGTCTGGCTGTCTGTCTGTCTGTTTGTCTGTCCGTGAGTGATAGGTTTTCGTTGCCATGATAACTTGAGAACGGCTGAAGGGATCTTTGTCACACTAATAATGAGGTATAATGAGGTAAAGATTAACTGATTAGATTTTGGGGTCACGAGGTCAAAGGTCATGTTAGGTAAAAATCCTGTTACGAAAATAACTTGTGAACCAGTGATGAGATTTAGAACAAACTTGGTATCAGTATGTATGATGCAAAGATGAACCGATTATATTTTGGATTCAAGAGGTCAAAGGTTAGATGTCACGTCAGGTAAAAATGTGATAACTTGAGAACAGCTGAAGGGATTTAAATCAAACTTGGTACAGGTATGTATAATGATGTAAACACGAACCGATTACATTTTTTGGGTAAGCGGTCAAAGGTCATGTTTGGTAAAAATCCTGTTACCGTGATAACTTGTGAACCAATGATGGGATTTTGCCCAAACTTATACAATGATGCAAATATGAACTGATTAGATAATGGGGTCACTAGGTCAAAGGGCAAAGGTCATGTTTGGTAAAAATCCTGTTACCGTGATAACTTGTGAACCAATGATGGGATTTTGCCCAAACTTATACAATGATGCAAATGTGAACTGATTAGATAATGGGGTCACTAGGTCAAAGGTCATGTTAAGTAAAAATTCTGTTCCTTTTCTAACTTTTGAACCGGTGATAAGATTTTGACCAAACTTGGTATAAGCATATATTATGATGCAAAGATGAACTGATTACATTTTGGCATCAAAGGTGAGGAGTGAGGTGTTTTTGGTGAGGTCAGAGATCATGTCAGCTAAAAATATGACGCTGGAGAACAGCTGAGTGGATTTAAATGAAGCTTGGTACAAGTATGTATATTGTATACCGGTAATGATATAATAATGTGGCCGGAGGCAAAAATCGATCGACGTCGTGACGTTGAAGTGCTGTTCTAATTTTTACAGTTTAAGTGTTTACATGCTTTTGGCATTAAAGCGTTATCCAACTAATTGGATACAACAAACAACAACAGGCATTTTAAGGCCATTTTCCCTGCTAGAGTGGGGGTTAGCCATCCAGCTAATTGGATGACACACAAAAAGTCTTCCAGGTGGGTTCCGTCAAATGTAGGCAAAGTTTCATCATCATCCTCTTTGTTCAATTTTACCCAAAGAAAAAGTGAAGAAAAACCACCGTTTAGAAGCCATTTTTCCCCGCAAAGCGGGGGTTGGCCTTTTTCGGGGACCGTGGTTGTTGTTGCAAGTTGCAAGTTGCAACCCAAGGAAAAAGTGAAGGTTAACCTTTAACCCTTTAACCAGATATGCAAGTTCAGTGAAGCATTTTTGTAAGGAACCCAACAAGCAATTCAAAAATGAAATTAGATGCTCTATTGAGTATAAACTTCATGCCAGTGTACTTTGATAACGTGACTTTGTTTTACTTCCTTTATTGAAGTCGGTGATTGTGAAGAGTGTTGAGAAAAATGCTTCAAATGCATACAAGGCTCGAAGGCTACTGCTGGGTATCGAAGGCAATGACGATCCATCTCAACCCGAACCCAAGAATTGTGCAGACACAGCCATGGGTCTTCCCCTCTCCACTGCTGGTATGGCTGCCACTTGGACACGATGATCACTCTTTGATGAAATAGATGCATTTATGCAGCTCGGGGAGTTAGGAGAGTACTGAAAGGGGAACAGATGGTCTAAAATTCCACCATGTTTGTATATGTAATCTGTAGATGGCCCCCGAGAACCAATAGCTAATTCATAGACGATGAGATTTGTTTACATTTTCTATATACTTGCCTGGTATTCATTTTATTCTGATATATTGTTGAAGCTTCATTCTTTTTTCTCAATTTTCTTCTTTGTGAGCCAAACTTTGTGTGGCAAATGATGACTTGTTGTGAACTTGTCTCTCAACCCTCCCCCCCCGTCCAATATATAACTGCTCCTCCCTACCATTGCCTCCTTCCCCTATCTTTAACTGTGTGACTTCAAACATCCGAGGTCTCCACTCTGAACTGGCAGATCCCTCAATCCAGGCCGCTGCAGATAAAGTAGACGTCATCTGTTTTGTTTACCAGAACCATTCCTCTCACAGGACATACCAGAATCTTTAGCATCTCTCCCTGGTTACAGTCTCATCCAATATGATAGGTCTGAACCACGTCCTAGCAGTGGAGATGCACTTTACACCAACAACTCAAATTAGCAATCCCCTGTACTGATCGTACACCTCCCAAACCCCAGGACTGCCTCCGGCTGAAACTCCCCATCCGTTTCCACCTCTTGTTAATCTGTGTGTTGTACTGTCCATCATAACAGTGACAACTTCATATACATCTCTCTTAGACAACATGGACAAACTTTTAACCAATCATCACAACTCTCTCTTCCTCATATGTAGTGATTTAATTTGTCACCCTGCAACCTGGCGAGGTGTTGGTACCTCTCTCACCAGCCTGGAATTTCAGCAAAGGACTTCTGTGACTCCATGTGACTGACTCAATCTGTAAACTTTCCAACCCGGATCTCTCCAAATGACAAACACTCCCTCCTTCAATTGGCTTATCAGATCATATGCTTGTGAAAGCAAACATCTCCCTGGCTATTCTCAGAGAGCTGCCTTGACATCAGAGAGTTCACTCAAGCAGATTGGCAGGGACTGCAAGCAGCCATCTCCCTTCAGGACTGGTCTCCTATATCTACTACCCCCAATGTTAACTTAGCCTGGGAATTCTTCCACAGAATCCTGCTCTCTCTCTCAAAGCTCTTACACGAGCCTCGATCTTGTATACAAAAAAGAAAGAAAAAAGTCTGTTTCTGGAATATGTTCCCCTTCCATCCCTTCCCTCTCTTCAAATTTCACCACAGCAGTCTCCACTCATGCAAAGGTGGAATGCCTCAATTCTGTGTTTGCTTCCAAATTTGCATCCTCACCACCTAATTCTCAGTACCCATACTTCCCTGTCTTACCCAACTGCTCCTGAACTTGTATTTTGCACCTGAGAAGATGGAGAAGGTTTTTTTTTTCCAACCCTCGCCTCTGACTCTGCTGATGGACCGGATGTAATCAGCCCACGTGTCCTAAAAACCTACTCTGTTGCTCTTGCAGATCTGATCTGTGCCCTTTTCACTCTGCCATTTGTGCTAGGTGTTAGATCATCTTCCATCTGCTTGGAAATCCACCAACATCACTGCATAATACAGACTTGGCATTTAATATGGAATATTTTTTTTGTGGGGGTGAACTTACTTTTCAAGATGTCTTAGAACCAAAACTTCATTGGAATTATATTGAAATTATTCTAGATTATGTTAATGTGACCTTTAAAAGAAACAAAAACCACATTTGACATTTCAAAACAAATAAATGGATCCTTGAAAGTGATGTAAACTGATATCGAACTCAATTCATGGACAGTACTGTGTTAAACTTCTGTACGTTTTCCAGAAGTATCTCTTTATTTTGCACATTAGCCAAAATTTTTTTTAACAAAAACAAAAGTTAAATTACGACTGGGATTACGGACAGTAAAATTACAGTTCAGTACTTCGTGTAACACCCACGAGCATTCAGGAGAGCACGTACACGTTGAGGCATGCTGTTCACAAGATTTGCCAAGGTTTGGACAGGAATCGCTTGCCATGCAGTGACAATAGCCTGCTGCAATTCACGCACAGAGGTCGGCTGCTGGTCCAAGTGGTCGATTTGATGCGTTAATTCTGCCCACAAGTTCTCTATAGGATTCATATCCGGGGACATGGCAGGCCACTCCATATGCTCTACACCACAGTCAGCAAGAAAGTGTTGGATCATGCGAGCACGATGAGGCCGTGCATTGTCATCTTGGAAGACAAAGTTTGGTCTCGTTTGGTCTCGTTGGTCTCGATTGGAGGTCTCGTCTCTTCAAAGCTGTCCATGCACGCTCGCTTTCGAAGTTAAGTAACTTTTCTCAATTGTGTTTTTGTCGAAACTGGTCTTGTATGTACCTATTGGGGTGTCTTGAATAGTATTCTTGGCGTTGGTTTTTCATACCTGTGTACAGAATCGTCGGTCTCTCTTATCGCGTATTCTGAGGCCTAAGTGTAGTACTAGGCTACTGTGTCCAACCTTCTTGAGGCTTCGCCTTCTTGAGGCTTGAGGCTTCGTTTTTGTCTCAGCGGTTCTCTGATCGCGCTGCAATTATTTTCCGGTCTCTGTTTTTCACGGTCTTTTCATCCCATACTTCCTTGTTTTAAAATCTCAAAAAAAAACCCAAAAAACATTTCCTTCTGTTCTTATTCGTTTATTCGTTCTTATTTGTTCGTTCGTTCGTTTTTCGACCACGTTGTTTCGTTTGTGATCACGTTGTTAAAAAATGTCTCATCTGACCCCTGAAGACCTGTATTCTGTCATATTCTATAACACCTTTTTCTTCTTCTTCTATAAAAGGATGCTTTCGACTTGCTCACCAAATCCATTCATTCCAAAAAAAAATTCCATCTCTTATAGTGCATCTTTCATTCATTCCCTAAACTCTCCAGCACTCCATCCTCCCTCCAGCGTCCTCAAACGTATTTTTGACTCGAATGTCTCAAGAAACTCATTTTGCAATAAATGTTCGTTTCCCATTAATCGTACATTTTTCAAAATCCCATCACCCCAAAATGCCATTTCCCATCACCCCCCCCCCCCCCTCTAAATCTACCCCCTTGCCCATCCCCTCCAAATCATCCCCATCACCCATCTCTTTCAAATCTTCCCCCTTGCCCCTCCCCTCCAAATCTTCCCAATCACCCATTCCTTTCAAATCTCCCCCCACACCCCTCCGCTCCGAGACTCTCCCTCGCTCCTCCCCTCCTAGACTCCCCTCTCACCCCTCCCCCTCAAAGCGTCCTCCCCGCTTCTTCCCCCTTCCAACATTCACCTTCATCTCCCTCAACCTTCTGCCTCGCTCTTCCCCCTCGTCAAATAACACCTCACTGCGCCTCTCCCAATCACCATCAAACCTTTTGTCTGCCCCATTCTTCCCTTTCTCCAAGCTATTCTGTAATCTCCGACACACCTTCAACAGCTCTCCCTACCTCTTCCTCCTCTTCCACATCTTACCCTACCGCTCCCCCCCCCCCCCCCCACCCTGTTCTGTATCCGATGCTCCCCCTTCCTCTTCCTTAACAGTATGGACCTCAAACATCCGGGGCCTTCGCTCAAACCTGTCTGATCTCTCCATACAGGTTGCTTCTGACAAACCAGACGTGATCTGCTTAACAGAAACTTTCCTCCTTCATGATGTCTCTGATTCCTTGGTATCTCTCCCAGGTTACTCCCTCCTCCGGTATGATAGACCTGAGCCTCGTCCTGGAGGTGGGGTTGCTATCTTTATAAAAAACTCTCTTCCTCACTCGCCCTGCACTGCCCTCTCTCCACCTCACCCCCAGGAATACCTTTGGCTACGGCTTCCCCTTCGCTCCCACCTTTTGTTCATATGTGTGTTGTACCAATGTACCATCCACCAAACAGTGATGACTCCATCTACATCTCGCTGTCTGAGAATATGGACCAACTTCTATCTACCCATCCCAACTCTCTCTTCCTCATATGTGGTGATTTCAACTGTCACCATGCCAGTTGGCTGGGTGTGGGTACCGCTCTCACCAGCCATGGCTCTTCAGCAAAGGACTTCTGTGACTCACTGGGACTGACACAATCTGTCAATTTCCCGACCCGGATTTCAGTCAACGGAGCATCTTCTCTTCTGGACTTGGTTATGACTAACTTCCCTGAAAATGTCTGCTGCTCCTCTTCTGCTCCAATCGGCTCTTCTGATCATGTGCTTGTTAAAGTGGACATCTCTCTGACCATTCTCAGAGAGCCTCCTCAGCGTCGACGAGTCTGGCATTTCACTCAGGCCAACTGGCATGGTCTTCAAGCAGCCATCAATCATCTGGACTGGTCTCCCATCTCTACTGCCTCTGACATAAATTCTTCCTGGGAATTCTTCCAAAGTAAATTGCTCTCTCTCATGCACAGATTTATCCCATCTCGTCTTCTGTTGTCTTACCCTTCCTCCCGTCCATGGTACACTGAATCTTGTGGTGAGGCAGTTGCCCAGAAACAACTTGCTTTCGTCTCCTGGAAAGCAAATCCAACGGAAGGAAATCTCATTTCCTTTCACAAAGCCCGAAACAAGTGTGTGTCCACCCTCAGGAGAGCCAGGAAACAATATCTCTCCGTTCTCAGGACCGAACTCTCTTATGTCTCCCTCTTCCAAATCCTGGTGGCGTCTGGTCAAATCTGTTTCTAGTGTTTGTTCCCCCTCCATCCCCTCCCTCACCTCAAATGGCCACACGGCTGACTCCGCGCGTGAAAAAGCTGAATGCCTCAACTCTGTGTTTGCCTCGAAATCTTCTGTCCCAAACCCATCCCTCTCTGTACCCACCGTACCCAGTCGTACCCAGCTGCTCCTGGACTCTGTGTCCTTTCCTCCTGACAAGGTGGAAAGGTTTCTGTCAACTCTCGACTCGGATTCTGCAACTGGACCTGACGGCATCAGCCCACGGGTCCTAAAATCCTGTTCTTCTGCTCTTTCACTCCCTCTCTCTGTTCTCTTCACCCTCTCTTTTGCTCAAGGTCATCTTCCATCTGCTTGGAAATCTGCCAACATCACCGCTTTGCACAAAAAAGGTGCAAAAACAGATCCCAGCAACTACAGACCAATCAGCCTTCTCCCAATTATCAGCAAAGTCATGGAATCCATCATTGCTTCAGATATGAAATCTTTCCTCTTCTCCAATGGCTTGATCTCTGATCATCAATTTGGTTTCAGACCTGGACACTCTACTCTGGACATGCTGCTTCTGCTTTCTCAACAATGGATGGAGGTCCTCAATGCCAAACAGGAAATTAGAACAGTCTCCCTTGACATATCACGTGCCTTCGATACGGTCTGGCACGCCGCTCTGCTCACCAAACTCTCCTCTTTTGGTATCAATGGAAATCTCCACGCATGGCTGGCGGACTTCCTCTCTAGTCGTAGTCAACGTGTGGCCCTGAATGGGTTTCTCTCATCTCCTCTTCCTGTTCAGGCTGGAGTTCCACAAGGCAGTGTTCTGGGCCCTGTGCTTTTTCTGGTCTTCATCAATGATCTCTCTGACTCTCTCGAAAATCCTCTGTATCTCTTTGCTGATGACTCTACTCTCTGTCGCTCCATTCTTCATCCCTCAGATCGGCAGTCTGCTGCCTCCTCACTCTCTGCAGACCTGGACAAAATCACAGACTGGGCAAACAAGTGGAACACGTCTTTCAATCCTGACAAATCTCACACTCTTACGATGTCTCTCCGAAAAGACCGACTGGACAACCCTCCCATCCACTTTCTGAATAATCGTCTCCAAGAAGTTCTGTCACTCAAGCTTTTTGGTCTCACTATCTGCCATGATCTTTCCTGGGAAAACCACATTTCAAATCTGGCCTCCAAAGCCAGTCGCCGACTGGGCATCCTCCGTCGTGCAAAGTCCTTCCTTGGCACACCTGAGCTCCTCACCACATACAAGGCTTTCATCCGCAGCTCAATGGAATACTGCTCTCCCCTCTGGGCTGGTGCTCCTGCCTCACACCTAGCTCGTCTTCACGCTGTTGAAACCAAAGCATTCAGAATCATTGGAATCTCCCACGATGAAGCTAACTCCAAGGGCCTCTCACTCACTCACCGCAGGCAGGTTGGTGGTCTTTCCATCTTCTACCGACTCCTCTCTGGCCTTGCCCCCCCAGCTCTCTCTGGGCTCTGTCCCGCAAATATTCCTACAGGTCGCACAAGATCTGCCTGCAACCCTCTTATGGTCAAACTGCCAAAATCAAGACTCTCTGCTCACCTTCACTCCTTCATTCGTCTCTTCTCCCGCCTCTGGAACAAACTCCCTCACTCTCTTCAATCCCACTCCACCCTCCAGGTCTTTAAAACTCATGTTCACCACCATCTCTTATCTTCCCCCATCCAAAACCTTGATCTTTTCTACCCCCGCTAATTTCACCCCAATTCCACTTTTTTGAAATACCAACTTCTGTCCTGGAAGTCCTTGGTGTCCTTGTGTTTTATACTTCTCCCTCCACCCCCCCTCCCCCCTTCCCACGCCTCCTCCCCCCAAGCCCTCTCCCTTCCACACATCTCCCTGCTCTCAAATGTTGTGTTTGTGTGCTTCCCCTTCCCTCCCCATCTTGTTTTCCGCTCCCTCTTTTTGTGTGTTTTGTTTGTCTGGTTGATTTGTTTGTGAAGTAAATGTTAGCTCTTTCACAAGCCTCGATTCAGTATACAAAAAAAAAAAAGAAAAAAAAGTTTCCTCGAAAGGCTGCACGAGCAAATGGAAGCAATGTTTCTTCCAGAATGGCCCTGTACTTGAACTGGTTCAGGTTTCCATTCAGAACAACCAGGTCAGTTATGCCCCCTGCATGAAAAGCAGCACAAACGGTCACCCCACCACCTCCAGCTTGGACTCTTGGCACGATACAATCTTTGTTGTAGGCTACATGCACTTGTCTGCGCACTCGGATGCGGCCATCTTGACGATATACCAGAAATCTAGACTCGTCACTGAAGATCACGTGGTTCCAGTGTCCTGGCTGCCATTGACGGTGCTCTCTGGCCCACTGCAATCGGCGCTGGCAGTGTTGTTGTCTGGTCAGGCGTGGCTTTTTCAGGGGACACCTGGCACGATAGCCTGCTTGAATCAGTCGTTGGTTGACTAGCCTTATGCATACAGGCACATTTGTCAGTTGCTGCCACTCAGCCCTAAGCCGATTAGCTGACTTGGTACGGCCATTGCGGACGAACCGGTGCAGCTGGCGATCAGCCCTCCTTGTGGTTCTGCGGGGACGTCCTGGCCTCGGTATTGGAGTAGGGACACCCCTCTGAGCATTTCGTTTCAGGATCTGACACCTGACCTTGAGTGATGCCATACTGCCGAGCAATAGCACGCTGTTTCATGCCGTAATTTCGTAAAGCCACCACTCCATGACAAACAGCATTGTCGAGTTGACGGACCATCTCCAGAGGAAGCAGCAATAACTTTTGGAGATGTGCAGCAGTTGTTTTCCACGAATACAGAACGCAACAACCCTTGTATACCCACTGTGAAGCCAATCATCAAATGCACCTGTCCGTACATTTTGCCATGCCACCTGTGATATAATCCTGTTGTTGACTTCTTGCTGCGACAGAGAATCAGTGACATGGTTCTTTTAACAAATAAATCACCAAAGTGTAAAAGAAACTCACCAGATTGATATACTGAGTTAAGAAAGTAAACCCAAGTCAAGAAAAAAAAAATATTAAATGCCAAGTCTGTATAAAAAGGTGTAAAATCTGAACACCTCAACTACAGACCTATCAGCTTCCTTCCAATCATCAGTAAGGTCATGGAATCAATCATCACAGTTCATGTGACATCCTTCCTTTTCTCCAACAACATCATCTCAGATCAGCAATTTGGTTTCAGAACAGGTCACTCCACCTTGGACATGCTGCTTCTACTCACACAACAATGGACGGAGGCCTTTAATGTCAGACATGAGATCAGGGCCGTCTCTCAACACATTTCATGCTTTTGATGTAGTCTGGCTTCCTGCCTTGCTCTCCAAACTCTTTGCCTATGGCATCCATGGCCAATTCCACACATAGCTTTCTGACTTCCTCTACTCTGGTAGCCATCGTGTGGCACTCAACCAAATTCTTTCATCTCATCTCTCTGTCAAGGCTGGAGTGTCCCAAAGCAGTTTTCTGGGCCCAATCATATTCCTGATCTTCATAAATGATTTCACTGACTCTCTGGAAAATCCTCTATCTATTTGTTGATGACTCCACCCTTTTCCATTACATCCCTAATCCTTCAGAGAGGCAAGCTGCAGCCTCTTCCCTCTCTTCAGACCAAAATCACAAGCTGGTCAAATATTTGGAATATACCTTTAAATCCTGACAAATCTCACACTCTCTCTGAAATGGCTGTCTGGCAAACCCTGATGTACTTTCTTCACAATCCTCTTGAGGAGGTTCAGTCACTCAAACTCCTGGGTCTCACTATCAGCCACGATATTTCTTTGGTAAACCACATTTCAACGTTGGCCTCCAAAGCCAGCCGCTGACTGGGTGTTCTCCGTCGTAGAAAATCCTTACTCGGTACACCTGAACTCCTATCCACCTACAACGCCGTCATCTGCAGCTTGTTGAAGAACTACCATCCCCACTGGGCAGGCCCCCCTGACTTACATCTTGCTCAACTTGGCCAACTGTGGAAACCAAGGCCTTTTAGATCATTGGAATCTCCCACACTGAAGCCGAGTCGAAGGGCTTGTCACTTTGCCATCGCAGGCAGCTTGGTGATCTCTCTGTGTTCTACCACCTCCTTTCTGGTCTTGCACCTCTGCTTTTTCCATGATTTGTTCCCTACAGCTCCCCCCCCCCCCCCCCCCCTTAGGTTTCTGCAAGGCTCACATAATCCACCATCAACCCTCTTCTGGTAAAAACAACCTAAATCCAGGATCACTCATAATCTCCACTCATTAGTTTCTTTTTTCCTACCTGTGGAATCAACTTTCACATCTTCTTCAATCTCATTCTTCCCTTCAGGTCTTCAAAAAGCTGTTCCCCACCATCTCAGATTATCCCGAATCCAAAACCATGATCTTTTCAAATCTCGTTAACCCTACCAAAATCCCTCCTGAGGGATTTTTTACCTGAAGTCAAAGTGGATCCAAAGTTTGACCTCCCATAGGAATATGCTTTCTTCTCTGAAACTACACAAAAAATTGCGATGAAACTTAACCACAACCTTAATCACCCAAAGTTTGTTCACAGCATTAAAAAAAAAAAATCGGGCCCTGAGGGGTTCTATTGGGGGCGTGGGGAGGTTTCCCCCCAAAATAGGTATTTGCTTTTTTCTCAGAAAATACACAAGCAATTCTGATCAAACTTGACCACAACCTCAACCACCTGTGTTGCACCAAAGTGTCTTCATGGCATAAAAAAATCGGGCCCGAGGGGTTTACGTGGGTTGGACAGTTGTTGTTTTCTGGCTATCCTGAGAGTAGAAACGCACTTATTGTGGGCTTTGTGGAATGATCTGAGGTTGCCTTCAGTTGGATTTGCCTTCCAGGAGAAGAATGCAAGTTGTTTTAAGGCAATTGTCTCATCAAACCAATTAGTGTTCAGTGTACCAAGGGTGGGAGGATGGGCAAGATAACTGAAGACGATATGGGATTAGACGGTACATAAGGGAGTGCAGGTTCATGTGTAAGAATTGCCAGGCTGAATTAATATCAGGAGCAGTAGATATAGGAGACCAGTCCTGAAGTACAATTGCTGATTGCAGTCCCTGCCATTTTGCCTGAGGGAACTGCCAGACTCGCTGGTGCTGAGGCTGTTTTCTGAGAATTGCCAGAGAGATGTTGATCTTCACAAGCACATGATCAGATGAGCCATTTGGGGCAGAGGACAAGCAACATACATTGGTGGGGAAGTTGGTCATGACCAAATCCAGAAGGGAAGATTTTCCATTGGGAGAAATCCAGATGGGTAAAGTTTACAGGTTGAGTCAGTTCCATGGAGTCACAGATGTCCTTTGCAGAAGTGTCATTGCTGGTGAGAGAGGTCCCAACATCCAGCCAATTAGCATGGTCACAATTGAAATCACCACATGAGGAAAAGAGAGTTGGGATGAGTGGCTAAATGTTGGTCTATGTCACCTGAGAGAGATGTAGATGGAGTCGTCACTGTTGGTAGGACGGCACAACACACAGACAAACATGTGGTGGGAGCGGAGGGGGAAGTTGCAGCCACTCCTGGGATTTGTGAGGCATAAGAGCAGTACACGGAGAGTGAGAAATGGAGTTCTTGATTTACAGTGCAACTCCACTGCCAGGATGGGGCTCATGTCGATCAAAGTGGAGGAGATAATAGCCATGGAGAGACACGAAGGAGTCAGGGACGTCCTGTGGGAGGCACGATGGAGCAGGAGCATAGCTGGGAGGGGGAGCACTGGGGTTGGGAGAAGCAGAGAAGGGCAGGATTGGGGTGGAAGCTGAGAAGGGGTGGGATGAGGGGGGAGCAGTTGGGGGAGATGGTGCTGATATAGAGGGGTTTGAGACCATGAATGAACTTGAAGGGTGTGGAATTATAAAGGACATACAGGCAGTCCCCGGGTTACGAACGCCCGACTTACGAACGCCCGTACTTACGAACCGACCTCTGTAAAGCCTATTATGTATAAAAAAAAAAAAAAAAAAAAAAAAAAAATTGTTTTTTGTTGTTGTATACAGAATCGAGGCTCGTTAAAGAGCTAACATTGATCACACAGAGAAAAAAAATCAAACAGACACACAAAGTATATAATAAGGGGAGCGGTAGACAAGAGAAATATGAGAAAAGCTCTGTTCAAGCCACCCTTGATGCTTACTTTAAGAAAATTGCCCAGCACCAGGTCCATCCTCTCCAGCACCAGGTCCATACTCTCCAGCACCAGGCCCATCATCTCGGAGAGATATATCAAGGTATGATCGTTTCAAGGTTTGCAAGACATCAATTGGAACGAGAGTAAGTGTTAACCTTTAATCATTAACTTTTCTTTTCTATCTAAACAGTTTAAGAAATGTTTCTTTCATGTTTTTTATACCTATAGATGTTTTAGGTAAAATATATACTATATACCAAGACAAACATTTGACTAATTGACGCTAGATGTGAACCGTACGTAACTGTTCCGACTTACACACAAATTCGACTTACAGACAGACTTAAAAACGGAACTCGTCCGTAACCCGGGGACTGCCTGTATTAGGCAAGTTATTGCCAAACAGTTAAATTGTATTTCGGTTTAAGACTTTATGTGTGCAGTCTGAGCAAGGGAATGAATATGGAACCAAGACGGCAATTGGTTATCTGTAAAATGACCTTTGTCACCTCTGTGAAAGGCCCAGAGGTAAGAGTGTGGACACAGCCTGGGTTGGAATGCATTGGTTAATTAATGTGATGGAAGAGGTCAGGAGAATGCTGACCTTTCCGGCCCAAATCACAATCCTAGTCTCCTTTTTTCTTATCACAATCTTGTGTAAACTCCTTAGCAGGCTGGACAATGAGAAGCAGATGCCGGTGGTGCCACGAAGACGGGATCCTTGGCATTCTTTCAGTGACCCCAGACCTCTGGCTTAGGAGATCAAACAGAACGGGGCCTATTTAATGGGACAAAGGGGCACAGAGAGAATCTGTATTGTGCCTGTGAAGACGCGTCGTTTCTGTGTAGTAGTGGCATAAATGTGTAGTAGTGATGAGTTTCTCTCCACAATGATTGAATAAATCGAAGTTCAAGTTTAGTTGAAGTCTTCTTGATTCTCATTTGAGAAATCCTCGCTAAAAGGCGTCGGAAGACAGCTTCATCATTCATTCTTCATCTTTATCAAGGGCAAATTATTGTCATGTGTACACAACCTCTGCGAAGTGGACGCCTCAGAATTCCCACACTGGATAACCTGCGACAAACTTCATGGGTGGGCGGATGGTGATGAGAACGTTTTTGGTTGAAGGCATGGAGAAAACTTTGGCTGTAAATGAAAAAGCAGGCTGGATATGAACTAAGCGTTTAGTACTGAGGAGGTTTTGGAAAATAAGCATGTCAAAGAGAAAAGGAAGATATGTGATGAAGAAGAAGAAGAATGAATGGGTTGTTCCAGATGGAGTAATAAGCAGAGTAAGGCATTTAAAAAACATTTTGGAAGAGTATTTTTCATATTACGAAGAGCTTTTAAAGAAGAGAAACGTTTTATTCGGTGAACATTCAGTTTGGGGGTAATGAAAAGAAGAAGGGATAGGATAATGAGTTGTTGTTCTTCTTCTTTTCTTTTCTTGTTATTAGTTGCTATTTTTGGTTACTTTCTTGTTATTTTCTTGGTATTTTCTTGTTATTAATCTAGTTGTTCTTTTGCGATGTTGTTGCTGTTGGTTGTTGGGATTTTTTCGGAGGGAATGAAGAGTGATTATGTTGTTTGTATTTTTGAGGGAGGAGGGGGGAGGATGGAGGGAAATGGATTGAGCTGAGGGATCAGAAGTAACAATAACTGGGATAAAGGAGCAAAAATGAGTTGGAGAAACAGAGTGGACGTACACCCGACTATCACAAGTAGACCCGACTTAACTAGGGTCACAAATTAAACAATTCAACACAACAGGATACGGTTTGGGACAGCCAAATGATGAAAAACACGCAAAACACAATAGGAATAAAAATAAAACATTAATACACAATGTACCTGGGTCATTTTAGGGATTTTTGTTGATCGTTTTTATCACCTGTGTGTACTTGCAGCCAAATCCAACAGCACAACGCTCTGTGTCACCAACAGCACTTTGCACAATGTACTCAACTCACAGTTGGGTTCACTACAAAGCCCTTTGCTACCTTGGAACATTGCTTCAAGCAACAACATACATGGTGAATATATTTGCATTAAATACCGTAGTTAGTATACTGTAGAGTGCTAACAGATGAACAATCTCCGAGACTAAATTATTTCGCAAAATAGTGTATATATATATATATATATATGTTGTGAGAGCTCGCAGTGTTAGTGTGAGAAATCTTTGAGGATATCCGAGACTCAATAGCTCAGTGGGCTGTCGCCGCATAAGTGATGAGTTCCTGGGTTTGAGTCCCGGGTTGAGTCAGAATTCTTTCACACTAGCCCCACGCAGGAATTTACTTCCCGTTTCTTAAATATATATATACAGTGAAACCTTGACTTACGAGTGCACCAACTTACGAGTTTTCCGAGATACGAGCCGTCGCTCGGGCGGTTTATTGCTTTGAGATGCGAGCCGAGATCTGAGTTACGAGCTTACGCCACCCGCCACCAAGTGGGTTCAGGTCACATGGTTATCTTGCCGTGCAAGCATCTCTGCCGTATATCGCTGCTGTTTTGTTTTCGCATTTTGGTTATTTTGGAGCTTACGCCACCCGCCACCAGGTGGGTTCAGGTCACGTGGTTATCTTGCCGTGCAAGCATCTCTGCCGTATATCGCTGCTGCTTTGTTTTCGCATTATGGTTATTTTGGAAAATTTCTTAGTTTTAACCATGGGTCCTAAGAAATTGAGTGCCAAGGGCAGTACTGAGAAGAAGAAGAGGATGATGTGCTTGGATATAAAACACGCAATCGTCGAAAAACATGAGCGAGGTGTGCGTGTTGTCGACTTGGTGAGGCGGATGTGAAGGCAGCTGAAGATTTTATTATAACTTTTGCCGAACTGATAGAAGCCGAACGATACATCCCCCAGCAAATCTTCAACTGTGACGAGACAGGGCTCTTCTGGAAAAAGATGCCGAGGAGGACGTATATAACGGCAGAGGAGAAGAGCATGCCAGGCCACAACTTGTTCAGAGTGCCGGCGATAGCTCGCCTTCTCTTTGTGGAAAACACGGTGAGATCCTTAACATCCAACAACTAATGGGATGCAAACGGGGCGCCCAGTTTAGCGGTACACACATTGATGAATCACCCTGCCTGTGATTCACCCATGACAGGTTATAGCTGGGTCGGGATTCAAACCCAGGCTGGACAGTTTAGAGTCAAGTGTGCGTACCTCCAGTCCAGGCCATCCTGCCAACTTGTATGCTGCATACAGGTGAAATATAAAGCGCGAGATATTTTTCTATATACTGTATATTTAAAAAAAAATTGGTGTGGTTTTTGGCGGGCTGGAACGGATTAATAGCATTTCAATGCATTTTAATGGGGAAATTTAATTTGAGAAACGAGCAAATTGAGTTACGAGCTCGGTCACAGAACGAATTAAACTCGTAAGTCAAGGTTTCACTGTACTAGCTTGGCTCGGCTCGCTGCGCTCGCCTCACCAAGCGTCGATACTGAGAAACAGGCTTATTTTAGCTGAGGCTAATGACTGTACCTGAGTTGCTGTGTTGCCATGATTTATACCAATCATAATACAAACAATTACTTTGCACAAATGTATTTGTTGTGTTTGTGATATGACATTTTTATAGGCAATTTAGGTTGAAGATTAAGGTTGAATGTTTTTTTTTCAAGAAAGAACCCCTCAGCACATACATAGGGGAGGAGTAGGTGCAGACTGGAAGTTTGGGACGATTGCACCTCACCACCACGTAATTCAAAACACATCACCACCACGTAATTCAAAACACCTCACCACCACGTAATTCAAAACACCTCACCACCATGTAATTCAAAACACCTCACCACCAAGTAATTCAAAACACCTCACCACCACATAATTCAAAACACATCACCACCACGTAATTCAAAATACCTCACCACCAAGTAATTCAAAACACCTCACCACCACGTAATTCAAAATACCTCACCACCAAGTAATTCAAAACACCTCACCACCATAAAACACGTAATAAAAACACCTCACCACCACGAAATTAAAAACACCTCACCACCACGAAATTGAAAACACCTCACAGCCATCAAGCACGTAATAAAAACACCTCACAGCCATAAAACACGTAATAAAAACACCTCACCACAATGAAATTAAAAACACCTCATAGCCATAAAACACGTAATAAAAACACCTCACCACCACGAAAACAAAAACACCTCACAGCCATAAAACACGTAATAAAAACACCTCACCACGACGAAAATAAAAACACCTCACAGCCATAAAACACGTAATAAAAACACCTCACAGCCATAAAACACGTAATAAAAACACCTCACCACCACAAAATTTAAAACACCTCAGCCATAAAACACGTAATAAAAACACCTCACCACCACAAAATTTAAAACACCTCAGCCATAAAACACGTAATAAAAACACGTCACCACCACAAAATTAAAAACACCTCAGCCATAAAACACGTAATAAAAACACCTCACCACCACAAAATTAAAAACACCTCAGCCATAAAACACGTAATAAAAACACCTCACAGCCACAAAATTAAAAACACCTCACCACCACATCATTTAAAAACACCTCACCACCAAGTAATTCAAAACACCTCACCACCACATAATTCAAAACACCTCATCACCAACTAATTCAAAACACCTCACCACCACCTAATTAAAAACACCTCACCACCACGTAATTATAAATTCCTCACCACCACGTAATTCAAAACACCTCACCACCATGTGATTTAAAAACACCTCACCACCATGTGATATTAAAACACCTCACCACCACGTCATTTAAAAACACCTCACCACCACATAATTCAAAATACCTCACCACCACGTGATTCAAAACCACCACAACGTTATTAAAAACACTTCACAATCACGGAAACAAAAGTTTGAGGGAGTCGTTAAGTGACAACACAGACACTGCCCAGATGTGTAGATATATAGATAAATGACTGTACCCGAGTTGCCGTTTTGTCATGGTTTAAACCAATCATAATTCAAACAATTATTTTGCACAAATGTATTTGTAATATACGTGATATCACATTTTATAAACAATTTAAGTTGAAAAAAAATTGTTTTCCCAAAAACATTCCAAAAATAAATAAATAATAATATTGGAATTTTTTTAAAAGAAAATACCCTTAGGACATACGGACGGGAGAGATATGTGCATACCAGAAGTTTGGTACGATTTCACAAAAGTTTGAGAAAGTAGTTCAGTGACAACACAACACAGGACAGGACAGGACAAGACAGACGCTGCACAAATATATATACTACGTATATAGATATACTGTCACATGCCTACCCTTTATGATGACCGTAGGGTAGCACGGATGACCAAACAAGCTGTTTCTCCAAGGAGTTCAGTTCAAAAATATAGCGGAGAATACGCGTGGGGGAGCAAGAGGGAGGAGGCCTTACCTTCCCGGCAGTCTTCTCCCTGTAATAAATAACTCAAACGAAACGGAATTAAAATGTACAAAAATAAGCCGATTTATTAAAGAAAATGCCCGTAACAATGAAACGCACGATAACTAAATTTACTAACTTGGGGGACCCTCCACACCAGACCAAAACACGGACAAAGGAAAATATAATGATGTAAAAATAGAAGGTGCAATTTTATTGCACTTAGCTCAACTCGATCGGTGCGTCTCGCCAGGAATCGTCAAAGTCGTCTCAGGCCTTCGCGGTAAAATGCGCTCGCTCTTCCGCACAGAGCGTGGGCGGTAAAAACCAGGACTGGTGGAGTGCCGCGCTCACTCTGGGCGCAATTATTACCCATAATCCCTGAGCTAATTAACATACCCCACTCCTCATAATGGGGACGAATATACATTTCATCCAAACACACGGTCTACCAGATTCCTACATATAGTATATCGAGGTGGTTTTTCTTCTTCATGACAGTCGGAGCAAACTAATCTATACACTCTACCTGCTTCTAAGGTAATCATTGCCTAACCACTACAAACGTAACACCCCCCCCCCCCCCCGGAACCGTAGCCCCCGCAAGGTTCATTGCAAACGCGACCATCGCAGTCTTAACACTGACCGACTCACACTTAATTAACCCATGAAATAAATCAGGAGGGCTGTGGGAAGTGAGCTGTAGCTACTTACCTATTTTCCTTAACATTATACTCCCTTAAGCAAAAATTCACATTTCAAATGTTTACAATCCTTAGAATCCTCGTTCCTAACTCCTGGGGAGGAAGAGAAAAATCAAAACACAAAAACCTACCTTAACCACAAAACTTATCAACCATTGCAAAAATTCAGAAAGGTTTGTACAACCCCTTCCTCTGGACCACGTCCCCCGGTGGATGCCACAATACCCAACGTTACCTGCAGGGCCATCCCAATGTACCCCAAATTTCCACGGGCCCTGTCCTGGTGTTACAGGTGAGTGACATGGCTCGGTGGATTTCGCCCACATCCATTCACACAAATCCCATAATCATTCATACACGTTTCAAAAATCATCAAAGCATATATCATCAAACCACGTATTTCACCCCCCTGCGGGACCATGATGTCATTACACATGTGTGTGCATTTCTCCTAGGCAGCGGGGAGGTACTGTACAAGCAAGATGGTGGGGGCGCTTCAGGCTGTGGTGCCCACAGTCCAAAAACAAGTCGCCCGACTTACGACTTCTTTACCCCCCCCCCCCCCCACCCACCCTTTAACTCTTGGCCACATGACAGCCAAACAGCCCCTTACGCTCTGTCATCCCGCCTGGGAGGTCTCCACACCAGGCTCCATCGCCTCAGGCTTCCACACAGCCTCACGGGTCGCCGAGGGTCTCTCCATACCGCAGCGTGCCCAAACAGACCCCACCCCGACAGGCTCCCAATTTCCAGACACCAGTCTGCCAGGGGCAATTACCGCAGAGGGGGCCACAGTCACCGCTCCTCCAGAGGTTGATCCGTACCTGCGGACAAACACACATTCCCCACCCACAAAAACATTTCCTCCCCCGCTGCCATTCAATTCTCAACCACATTTTCAATCAAAGATGTCACAAAAAGATGCTGCCATGGCCTGCTTCCATATGAAATCCCCATTCACATTTTAACCACATTTCAATAACCATCACCTCCATCACAATTCAATCACAACTCAATTTCCATTTTCACGACCACACAAAAACACAGAAACCTCCACACATAAACAAACGCCACCCACAAGACACTTTGTGGCACACATTCCAATCCCCTCACCGGCCATGCCATCACTCTCACCCACCCCTTATTCCAAATCACTCATGTCCCAATTCAAAATGAGCAAGTCCTGAAGCCTGGGACAGTACATATCAAGGCACTTACCTCAAGTGCAGGTAGTTGCAGCTTGGTCGGGTCCAAGAGCGCCACCCACCTTACAGAATCCCAAAATTTATCCCATGGGGCCAATCCAATTCTTCCAAATTTCCTTTTGTCCTCTGTACTGGCAAGCATGTGGATCTACCTCCCCAGGTGACCTTCACTAAACTACTACCATTGGCCACGACAGCTCCTCCCCCTTACCGTGCAAGAGCCATCGGGACAACCATTCTCAAAACCTTGGACCTGGGGGGGAACGGTCGCAGTGCGTGGCATCCACATCACCTCCCCTGCACCTCTGACATCCCCCAGTCTGATCAACTGCAGCCCCCAGTGCCCACCGACACTTGACCATGCCCAGGGTCTAGCAGACAGCCATGCTCCCCCAGGAGACTCATCCAGAAGACATGGTCCACACACCTCAGACACCCACAGCACCACGTTGACCTCCAGACTACCCAACTACATCTCCACAACCACACGTCCGAAATATTGGCGCCGTTGCCCCCATAGCCAGTTGAAGGCTTTGTCCTGCTACTCTTATCAATTTTATTCCAGCCTACAACACTTCAGTCTAACACATCTGGATCAATGATGGTGCCACTGTGCAGTGTCCACCATGGCCTCACAAAATTCACCCTTAAATTTGCACCTAACCCTCGGATTACCCATGTCAATTATTTTTCACAACTCACCAATCTCACTAAAGAAGGGTGCTTCTCCATACACATGCCAGCCGAGCATGGCCCTGTATGCTCGGCTCGTTACAAATTTCCCGATCCGCCAATCCTATGGCTCTCTTCTCAAGCCGAGAGTCCACAAATCACAACGGACCATAGTCTGAAGAAGATCACTCTCACACAATCATGTTCCACAGATGCCCCAATGGTTGTCTGGTGGGCTATATTCATTCCTGCCCATGCGGTTTGACCCACGTCCATAAACCAGCACAGCATGGCAGGTCACCACATGCTGGCTGTCCTAGAGTCTCAGGGAGAGGCTGCCAGGCCACATGCCCAGGCGGTCACAACATCAGGCCCTTGAATGCCGTCCGTGGTGCCACCACCAAAGCACGGCCCACGACACCACCCCCTAGTTGTCCTCATTATACACCATCCTAGGTACCTGTGAGAAACCACCTCGGACCCACGGAGGTCTTAACCCCCACCATGGTCCAGTGACCCTGCTGGCCCGAGACACTCGCTCGGGCGGCGCCCTGATGGACAAGGGACACCACACTCCACCAGACCCCCCGTGGGGCCCAGGTCACACCCCAACACCCTTGGTCGGACCCCACGTCCAAATAATGCCAGCACAGCCCCCCAGCTGGCTGGCATAATCCGATTTTGAAAGGGGCAACTTTTACACAAGACCGACCCCAATGACCTCTCCTGGTCCGAATTTTGCAGCCCAGGGACCAATTCCCTCCAAAGCTGCTCCAAATCAAATTCCCATTGCAATTTAATTTAAAATTTCCTTTCAAAAAATTTGGCTTCGTGTGTGCAACCGCAGCTGCAGGTAACAAGCCCCTCCTCGAGTTGTTCTGCCCCACCCTGCGGCTGTTCCAAATTCTCCATGGGAACAACTTCTTCCGAGGCTCCATATCCCAGCTCTTCGATGTCCAAATCCAGCTCGGAGCCAAAACACCCCCCTGCTGGGTATGCACTTTCGAAGCCTCTTGTACCCAATTGTCCATGGTGAGGGTCCCCTCGGTCACCTTAATCTCATCAACGGACCGACACCTCAACTTCCAGACCCTGTTGGACCTGAGCAACCTCCTCCTCGGTGGTACCGTCACAGGTGTCCAGCCGCTGGGTCAAATCATTACTTTTATCAACCCCAATCAATTGCGGCCCCAACAGGTCTTCATCCATAAGTACCCAGGCGGTTCCGTTACAAGGACCCCCGATATTTTTACCCCCTGTTGCTCCGCACAACCGGCCTGGTGCTGCACAAATCCAAATTCCTCCCCTTGTTGTTGCATTGCGGCATCCACACCAGCCCGATAGCCTTCCAGGACTTTTCCAGCCACACATTCCCAATTTAAATTTGAGTTTCCCCCATTTACTTCCAAACATTCCACCTCCTGTGCCCCAAGCACATCAGCTTGGGTCTCACACTCTTCCATTCCCACTGTCAACTCCCCCCATTTTGATTCAAATTCTGCCACCCATGCTTCTCCTGTTCCCCATGTGTGTCATTTTTTTATTATCCCTTCAATTCACTTGTGCATCCATCAATTTTGTCAGTTTGAGCATTAATTTTGTTCTCCAATCGCTCTTCCATTCCCCTCATTTCATTCCTTTGGGTATCCATTTTGTTTTCCAATCCATTAATTTGACCCCCCAATTGTTCAGCCAATCGTTCACTATTCTCGTTCATTTTTTTCATTAATTCTGCAAACATGGCCGGGAAGCTTTCGGGTCTGTTCCCATTGTCCCTGACTCCTTCATGGGAGAGGAGGGTGAGCTAATACTCGGGACGGGGGAGGTTTCACTCGGATTCTCATGCCCCTCTATCCCCGGCTCACTTCCAAATTATTCGAGCTCCCCAACCCGCTCGGCTATCTCACTCGCTTCTGCCATCTGCGATGAGAAAGCAGTTCTCCCGCCCACGTATTTTTACCTCAGAAAGAAAGAAAAAAATTAACATTTTTCAAAAACGCGATGTTGTGCCTCGTACACCAATTTACTACAACAAAATTTGACACCCCGGTACTATGATAATTTTTGAATCTGAATGCTGGGTGCAATTTGCACCCAGCGGGTGTCGAACTCACAACCTTCAAACACCGAGTGTCCGCCAGGTTTGAATCCCTTACTCCTGACACCTGTTGTTGTGGTGTCAGAAAGTTCTTTATCCCACTCCTTGACACCATTGTCGCATGACTACCCTTGGTGATGACTGTAGGGTAGCATGGATGACCAAACGAGCTGTTACTTTGAGACGTTCAGTTCAAAAATATAGCAGAGAATATGCGTGGGGAAGCAAGAGGGAGGGGGTAAACCAGAGACTTACCTTCCCAGATCCCAACGGCAGTTTTCACCCTGTAATAAACTAGATGGTATTTATAGAATACTTTCCATGCGCAGTCAACTTGGTGTGAGCCAACTCTTCTGTTTTTGAACGTTTCTTTTTTTTTTTGATCCAATATGGCTGCCAGACCACGTGAGCGATGACATCATAAATTTATATTCTCGAATATAATTGCTGCATAGATCATGCTCAATAAATTTCAAAGTGATCAGACCAAGCGTTGTCCCTGTCGAATTATGACGTCATAATTCCGGCACCAATGACGTCATCGTTAACAACACCTATTCCCCATATGGAGTTATTTACAATGAGCCACATTTAAATTTTTTCCATAAGAGCCATTTTGGAGAGATAGAGGTGCAACGTTTTTCGGTTTTTCGAAGATAGCGCATGAAACACATGACCAATGACATCATGTTTATCATTAAAATATTCTAAAGGAGGAGGTGCTCCTTTGGTGAAAATTGAGTGTCCATCAGACCAACAGTTGCTGAAAAAAATAAAATAATGATCAGATGGATCAGTGTTGTATTTATCGAATGACGTCATAACGAAGGCAAGATGAAATAATCATTAACATATCTTATTCCCCATGAGAAGTACTTGACAATGAGTCAGGTCTCAATTTTTTCATTGAGCGGTTTTGTTGATATATTGAGGTGCAAACTTTTTCCCGGATGGCGTCCGTACTACGTGACCGATGATGTCATACTTAAGAATAAAACTATTCTGCAGGCGGTGGCGCACCCATGGTGAAATTTTGTGTCAATTGGACCAACGGTTTCCGAGAAAATGAATTTTAAAAATGCAGACACACGCCACACTTCATACGCAACCGAATGCCTAACTCTGCTTTAAGCTTCGTGGGCGCGCATGGTAAAAATAACGTCTTTCAAGTTAAACCTTTGGGGTTGTCGTTTTGATGTACTTTATGCGTGCATATGTATGAATAGATTACCGTAACAACTTAATGTGTGTGTGTGTGTATTCATTAAGCATAACATATCATTATCTTTGCTAAACTTCCCCCTCCTTTCTCTTTCCCCCCCTCCCCCACCCTCTATATCTCCCCTCTCTTCTCTTCCCCTTCCCCTCTCTGTGTCTCCACCCACACCTCTCTGTCTTTCCCGTCCCTCTCTTTCATCCTCACCCCTCCTCCTCCCTTCTTTCCTCCCCCACCCACCATTACCCTCCTTCCCCTCTTCCTCCCCTTTCACCCCCTACCCCACCCCTCCTCTGTCTCCCTTCCCTCAGCCCCTCTCTCCTCATATTCCTGTCACAAAGTGACTCTGCGTTGCCTGAGTACTTTTGCTAACTAACACACACACACACACACACACACACACACACACACACACACACACACACACACACACACACACACACACACACACACACAGCATGATTCTGGTTTTTTTTATTGTAGATTATATCCAGTTGCAGTAAAAGGAACTTGAGAATTAAGTATAATGTAAGTGTGGAATTCGAAGATGATTTGTATGCAACAGTTTGCCCTCCCCCTACCCACCTGTCCATTCATACCTGGTTATGCACTGGTTTATTTTATTCTCAGCTTTGATGCTCCCTCCAGCTTCCCAATCTATCTACACCAATTTTCACTTGGCGAGTGGTTTCCAGCACATCCCAACCTCTATGTCTCCTCATACACCATCACCACCACCTGGTTTGGCATTTCCCACAGTCCACAAAGTGCCAACCCCTTCAGAAGTGCAATCCCATGGTGAAACAGCCACACTGCTAACCTCGGCCTCCAAGTCTGTCACATGTGCCTCAGCTGCCATTGCACAGCCCGCTGGTCTGCTGGTGTGTTTTCGTCTTACTTTTCTAATACTTTACTCAATCAAAAATAATGTGTTCACATTGTTATTGTTCATCATCACAATCAATTTCCTGGACTTCCATAAACAAAAGCATGACGGATTTTAATTAGCAAAAGTCAATAATCCAGGTGGAATGTTCTTGACCAAGTTGCTAAACAACAGTTGTGGAGACTATCATACAAATTGTACTCTTGATCACCCCTTTAAACAAATCCACAAAACATAAATGACTGCTGATACAATATCAAAGGTGTGTGTGTGTGTGAGTGTGTGTGTGTGTGTGTGTGTGTGTGTGTCTGTGTGTGTGTGTTGTTACAGCCTGAAGCACACCAAGCCAAGCCTTCAAACACACTGTCTTTATTTATGGATTATGTTACGGATTCGTCACTTCCGTTGTGGTGGTTTGCATCCACTGTAAATATTTCCGATTCCATGTATTATTATTGTTATCATTTAAAGGGAATAGATATTTCTCGTTTCAAAAGTTAAAAGTTAATGTTAAAAGAAATAGGAAACCGGATCGGGAACCAGACGACAAACCGGAAGAAGACGAGGAGAAAGGAGGCGGAGCGAGTGAAGTCGGAGAAGAAGCGAGTCGTTTCTTCGTCCTGAGCGAACGTTGTCGAGCAAGAGTCACGAGTGAACTTTGGGTTTCCTGGAAAGGGATTCCTGTGATAGGGTTGTTATCGCTGTGACTGATCAACCTGCGTGTCAGGTTTGGCATTGGATTCCGAGGAATCATCGTTGTGTCATTACGTCTCAAGTACGAGCCGTCGGCCATTTTGACTCGCGCGCTTTGCTCATCGTGAAAGGTCTTTGCTTCGCTTCAGCCGTTTTCACCATTCAGACGTCTATCTGGGATGTGAGTGTATATAAATATGAATATGAATATCTATCTGGGATGTGTGTGTGCAACGCGAATTTTGAAGACAAACTGAGGTTCGCCGATTTGGAGCGGTAAAACATTCATACCCGAGGGGGTGAATTTCCCAGTCGCCTTGAGTGCGCCTTTTCGCAGGTGTTGGCCGCGTGACCCTTTTCTGCCGCTTTGGCCGCGTACGCCTTTGTGCAGTTTTGGCGGAATGACTGGGCCTGTCATCTGAATGGGATTCGTGTTTGGATTCGACATCTTTTTGACGATCGCTGGAGGGGATCAACTTGAGCTCGAAGACGGGAATATAGTGACATTGGGAAATGTTCTTTTTTCACTCACTTGGAGCACAGTGAGTTACCTGATATTAGCTGATGGTACCATCATAAGATATATGTTGATTGTACTTTTGATTGCTATCATTGTTGTACTGTTATTCTTGTGTGATTTTTAATACAATAGTTGTTTGATAGTAACAATTGGTGTGGTTTCACCATTGATTTTTGACACAGAATAACACATTTTCCTACCGTGACTCCTCTCGGGGCTCGGAGGTACATCGCGACCAGGGGGTCGGGGAGGAGCACGTAACAGAAATTGGGGCCTCGTCCAATTGACTCGGGGGCTCGAAATTGCGTCTTCATTCGGGATAGAATCCCCTAGCATTCCCAAAATTCCCAAATTTGGAATTTTTTCCGAACATTCCCAAAATTTTCAAAAAAAAAAAAAAGGAACATTTTTGTGTGAAGGTTAACAGGTGTTAACTGATAGTCACCATGGTGTTTGACGCAGAACAGTTAGCGGCGTTCCCTAGTGAGGCACAGTTCCAAGCGTTAAAAAAATCGGAACTCTTCGTATTGGCCAGACATTTTAACTTGGAGGTCCGAGTTAATATGAAGAAACCAGAGATGCAGACATTGGTGATAGAATCTCTGGTGGGACAGGGCACATGGACAGAGGTAGCCTTGGATTGGTTACCAGAGGAAAAAGAAAATGTGGAGCTCCGGAAAATGGAGATGCAATTGCAGAGCCAAGAAAGGTTAAAAGCAGAGGAAAGGAAAGCAGAAGAAAGAAGAGCAGGGGAAAGAACAGAGGAAAGGAGAGCTGCAAGTGAACTCGAGGAGAGAAGAACAGAGGAAAGGAGAGCTGAAAGACAACTCGTGGAAAAAAGAGTAGAACAGGAACGAGAACTCGAGGAAAAACGAGCAGAGGAAAGAAGAGCCGAAAGGGAGTTAAAAGAACGTGAGATGGAGTGTCAGAGGGAAATTAAACTCAAGGAACTGGAATTAATGAGAGAACGGGGAGAGGTAGCATCCATGCCGGCTACTTCGACAACTAGTCGGAACACTTGGGATGTTGGTAAACATGTGAGACTGGTTCCACCCTTCAATGAAAAAGAAGTAGCCAAGTTTTTTTTACACTTTGAGAAAGTGGCTGAAATGCTAAAATGGCCTGTGGGGTCCTGGACTATGTTAGTGCAAAGTGTTTTGGTGGGTAAAGCTCAAGAAATATTTTCGGCTTTACCGAATGACCAATGTACAGATTATGAGGAAGTGAAGAAAGCCATTCTCAAAGCCTATGAATTGGTCCCTGAAGCTTACCGGCAAAAATTGCGGAATGCCAGGAAGAGGGAGAGTGAGACCCATGTGGAGTTTGCCAGAATGAAGGAAACCATGTTTTATCAGTGGTGTGATTCGAAGGGGATTGGGAAAGTCTTCCAACTGTTGTGACAATTGATCTTGGTGGAGGAATTCAAGCAGAGTGTCCACGAGCACATTAAAGTACATCTGGAGGAAAAGAAGGTACCAGAGTTGTATGAGGCAGCAACCGTGGCAGATGACTATGCCTTGACACACAGGGTGGGGTTCCACAAACCGAACTTCCCGCCTAGAGTTCGCCAAGGGAGTTACGGTACATCCGGTGCGGAGAACGAAGATTCATGGGGGAGGCCTACAGATGACTATGAGGACAGATCTGATACCGCGACTCTTAGGGATCAGAAGTCTACAGTTCCAAGACAGACTTATCTTCCAGGGGGCTCGAGGCAGACCACGAGTTTTTCCTCCGGGCCTACTTGCGCTTTTTGCAAGAAACCTGGACACTTGATGTCCCAATGTTATGCCCTGGAAAGGAAAAATCAGGAGCGGAGTCAGACTAGTACAACTCCGAATGCATTGGCAAATGTGAGAAATCGTCCTTGGAGAACAGTGCCTTGTGAAGGTTCCCATGCCAAAGTTACGGAATCACAGAAAAAACCTTGTTCAAGAGTGTTACAAACCTGTTATTTCAGAGGGGTTTGTATCACTGGATGGAGACGTGACTAACCAGAGACCTGTTAGGGTATTGAGGGACACAGGAGCACATCAATCTTTGATGCTTGAAGGCATTTTGCCATTGTCAGAGAAGACGGCAACTGGTGTTTGTGTTCGTTTACAGGAGGTTGGTGGCTATGTTAGAGCCCCAGTTCATGTCATCCATTTGCAGTCTGATTTGGTGTCAGGACCGGTCACCATAGGTTTACAAGCCACTCTTCCTGTAGGAGGAATATCTTTTGTTATCGGGAATGATTTGGCCGGTGGTCAAGTCTCTGGTAACCCGATGTTTGTTGAAAAGCCTAGCATGGAAAATAACACTGCACAGATAGAGCAGAGGATTCCGGGTATCTTTCCCTCCTGTGCCGCGAATCGTGCTATGGGTAGGAAGCGCTCTGAAGAGAAGAGGAAGGTACTGACGTCACGCTTTGCACCGGCACGTCTTGTCAGGTACCCAAAAACTAAGAGTCAGCACACACAAGTCATGGATGGAGGCAATGTTGGCAAGCTCTTTGTAGGTGAACTGAACTTCAAAACAAGGGAAGTTGTTCTGGACTCTATCTTCGGCCAATATGGACCACTCTTGGAAGTGCTGCTGATAAAAGATAGGGAGACGCAAAAGTCAAGAGGGTTTGGCTTTGTCACGTTTGAAAACACAAAGGACGCCAAAGATGCAGAAAAGAATTTGAATGGCAAGGATTTGGATGGTCGGACCATAACAGTAGGGAAGGCAGGCCATGGGCGTCGAAGGGGCCACGGTGGAAGAAAACGTGGAGGTAGTTTCAGGGGTGGCTATGGCTCCCGGGGTGGGAGTAGTAGTTTTGGTGGTGACCGCAGTCGAGATTATTATGGAGGCTCCCAGAGTTACGGCAGCTCCCGCAGGGATGATTTTCAGGGTAGTGGCCGAGAAGGAGACCGCTATTCCCGTGACTACAGCGACAAGCGCCACAACCATGATTATTGTGAAAGTTAGGAAGAGTTTGAAGCACTGAATGCTGCGGAGCAGACGAGCCAAGATTCCTATATGGATTAACCGTGAACTCCACGTTCCTAAAGGCGTCCATGTAGTGAATACTCCAGGCCTCACCACCCAACCACCATGAAACCTGGCTCTCAGCTCAGCCTCCCTAAAAAAATGCTATAGATTTGCTTCACTTTGGATTTTTGATCACAACCCCTTAACCTTCATTCACCTTAACCTTCATTCAAAAAAAATGAAAAATAAAAATCAGAGGTTGATAAGATGGAGTTTGGCTTTGCAGGACTTCAACTTGGAGATTGAGCATGTAAAGGGCAGGGACAATGTCGTGGCGGATGCTTTGTCCAGAGTGAACTAACTTTGGAGATCTCTGTAGGTTGTGTGAAGTTTTGTTGCTCTATTTTTGGGAAATATTGATTATCGTTGCTCATGGGAATTGATGATTTGGGTGTGAGTTTACTTTTGTTTGTTGGGACAATTTTGCCTACAAAGAAAGTTTTCACTATGTTCAAACTTTCTTTCTTGAGGGGGGGAATTGTTACGGATTTGTCATTCCGTTGTGGTGGTTTGCATCCACAGTAAATATTTCCGATTCCATGTATTATTATTGTTGTCATTTAAAGGGAATAGATATTTCTCGTTTCAAAAGTTAAAAGTTAATGTTAAAAGAAACAGGATACCCGGATCGGGAACCGGACAACAAACCGGAAGAAGACGAGGAGAAAGGAGGCGGAGCGAGTGAAGTCGGAGAAGAAGCGAGTCGTTTCTTCGTCCTGAGCGAACGTTGTCGAGCAAGAGTCACGAGTGAACTTTGGGTTTCCTGGAAAGGGATTCCTGCGATAGGGTTGTTATCGCTGTGACTGATCAACCTGCGTGTCAGGTTTGGCGTTGGATTCCGAGGAATCATCGGTGTCATTACGTCTCAAGTACGAGCCGTCGGCCATTTTGACTCGCGGGCTTTGCTCATCGCGAAAGGTCTTTGCTTCGCGTCAGCCATTTTCACCATTCAGACGTCTATCTGGGATGTGTGTGTGCAACGCGAATTTTGAAGACAAACCTGAGGTTCGCTGATTTGGAGCGGTAAAACATTCATACCCGAGGGGGTGAATTTCACAGTCGCCTTGAGTGCGCCTTTTCGCAGCTGTTGGCCACGTGACCCTTTTCTGCCGCTTTGGCCGCGTACGCCTTTGTGCAGTTTTGGCGGCGTGACTGGGCCTGTCATCTGAACGGGATTCGGGTTTGGATTCGACATCTTTCTGACGATCGCTGGAGGGGATCAACTTGAGCTCGAAGACGGGAATATAGTGACATTGGGGAATATTCTTTTTTCACTCATTTGGAGCACAGTGAGTTACCTGATATTAGCTGATGGTACCATCATAAGATATATGTTGATTGTAATTTTCATTGCTATCATTGTTGTACTGTTATTCTTGTGTGATTTTTAATACAATATTTGTTTGTTAGTAACAATTGGTGTGGTTTCACCATTGATTTTTGACACAGAATAACACATTTTTCTGGCGTGACTCCTCTCGGGGCTCGGAGGTACACCGCGGCCAGGGGGTGGGGGAGAAGCACGTAACAATTATCACACGAAAATCTCTTCCCACACATAAAACCAAGAAGGGAGAAAAACGGGAAAACCCCGAATAGGCCAGTCCAAGAGTAGGCAGGTCCAAGAGTAGGCAGGTCCAAGAGTAGGCCGGTCCAAGAGTAGGCCGGTCCAAGAGTAGGCCGGTCCAAGAGTAGGCCGGTCCAAGAGTAGGCCGGTCCAAGAGTAGGCCGGTCCAAGAGTAGGCCGGTCCAAGAGTAGGCCGGTCCAAGAGTAGGCCGGTCCAAGAGTAGGCCGGTCCAAGAGTAGGCCGGTCCAAGAGTAGGCCGGTCCAAGAGTAGGCCGGTCCAAGAGTAGGCCGGTCCAAGAGTAGGCCGGTCCAAGAGTAGGCCGGTCCAAGAGTAGGCAGGTCCAAGAGTAGGCAGGTCCAAGAGTAGGCCGGTCCAAGAGTAGGCCGGTCCAGAGAGTAGGCAGGTCCACGAGTAGGCAGGTCCAAGAGTAGGCCCAGGGCAGGCCCAGTAGTAGGCCCCAAGGCAGGCCCAACAGTAGGCCCCAGGGCAGGCCCAGTAGTAGGCCCCAAGGCAGGCCCAACAGTAGGCCCCAGGGCAGGCCCAGTAGTAGGCCCCACGGCAGGCCCAGTAGTAGGCCCCACGGCAGGCCCAGTAGTAGGCCCCACGGCAGGCCCAGTAGTAGGCCCCAAGGCAGGCCCAACAGTAGGCCCCAGGGCAGGCCCAGTGGTAGGCCCCAGTGCAGGCCCAACAGTAGGCCCCAGGGCAGGCCCAACAGTAGGCCCCAGGGCAGGCCCAACACGAGAGGGTAGGAGTAGGCAAGTCCACGAGTAGGCCCCAAGGCAGGCCCAACAGTAGGCCCCAGGGCAGGCCCAACACGAGAGGGTAGGAGTAGGCAAGTCCACGAGTAGGCCCCAAGGCAGGCCCAACAGTAGTGGGCAGCAAGAGTTTGATCAACGTTACCCTTCAGGTAGAGAGATTGCAGCTGGACACTCTGCAACCCCCGAAAAAGCACTCTGCCACAAGCCCTCCTCCAAAATGGCCACTCACTCCTCTGAATCACCTTCCTGGCCCCTCCCCTGCCCCACAGCCAATCATAGGCTTTATACACATGGACCAAACCACTTGGTCTAACTCACAGGGGGGTGTGGGGGGAAGGAAGAAGAAAAGGTCACAAACCGTAACACCTCCCCCCCTTAAAGAAGAAAACTTTACCCCAAGAAAAATTTTCTTTTACAAAGGCAGGATAAACAGTGCAAGCATAAACTTAACCCAGCATAAACAGTGCAATTAACAAACAGCCATCTCTCCTTTGTGACATTTACAGGCATCATAGCTGATATGCAGGGGCATGAAAAAAATAAATATCTTAAGCTCGAGATAGAGCATCTGCAATGACATTATCTCGACCCGAAATATGTACAATTTTCAAGGGGTACGGTTGTACTAAAAGCCCCCATCGGTTCCCTATCAGGTGCTTGTAGAGCAACGCTGTCTAATTCACGAGGGTCTATATCTTGATGCTTTATATGACCTACCAACTGGCCGGCCGAGGTCAGCCTCACGCTCATAGTACCTTTTAAGCATATTAACATGGCACACCCGGTGGGGTTTCCATCTGTCATGGGTCCGCACCACGTAGTTCACCTCACTCAGCTTTTTTTCGACCAAGTAGGGACCACTAAACTTCGCCAATAGTGGCTCCCCAGGCAGAGGTAGTGAAACTAGCACTTTGTCTCCAGGCCTAAAATTATGAGCTGTCGTATTCAGGTCAAAACGGGCCTTCATTACTCGCTGAGATACTTTCAAATGTTCCTTGGCGACATTGCAGGCGGTGGTAAGCATTTCCCGGAAAGTACCTACATAGTCCCGAAGGTTAGGGTTCTCCGTCTCTTCGAGGAATCTCTTTTTCACTACTAGTCAGGTTCATTATGTTCAGATTTATAATTTCGTTCTTTTTTTGTGGAGATTAGCAAACCTATACATTTTTGGAAAGCTTATAGCACCAGGAATCCGAAAAACCATGTTTCCATTTGCGCAAATTTTTCTTTGGCGGCCATATTGGATTTTCAAAATGGCCACCATCGGAAACCTATTTTTCGCGATATCTCAACATCCGAACCACCTAGAGTGCTGATTCCAACACCTATACCCACATTTTTGGGGATGAGGAATCACATGAAGCCATCTAAAATAATCTACACCTACCCTGGGATACCAGGTGGCAGCCTACAGCGGATTTTCAAGATGGCCACTTTCAGGAAACATGTTTTTTTCTGAATATGTATACCACATTGAGTGATGTTTCGCCTCAGTACAGTCATAGTCATAAATGGGATCATTTCAACATGTTCAGTTCATGTACATGGAAAGTCATTATATCAGACCTAATAGTTCATTTAAAATAAACCTCATGAAGCTCACAATTACTTACCTGTTGTCGTTTTATATATTTGCAGGTCTTGAGAGAAGATGAGTGAAGTTACGACTCAGCCCACACAGTGGCAGCACTGCATAATTTGTCAAACCGCTTCAGCAAAATATGGAACGCTTGTCCAGCAGCCCAAACCGGACTCGTTTGAACACTTGCTACAAACCCTTAATGATAGAGCAGCCTACCATGATGGAAAATATGTTAAAATTCACAGTCGCTTAAAGGATGAAACAAGTGAAAGTCTGCAATTCAATAATGCAGTTTGGCATCGTATCTGTTATTCAAATGCAACCAACAAAGAGAAGGTACAACGTGCCAAAGATCGCCATCAATATCACATTTCAGCCGGCTCCTACACAGAGAAAAAACGTGGACAAAAGCGAAAAAGCACAGAACTGGACGAACCATCAACTTCCACCACCAGTCCGTTTACACGTTCTGCAACAGCTCCATTCATTAAGGAACATTGCTTTTTCTGCCAGGAAGATAACGAGCAAAAATTGTACACATTGAGAACAGAAAACGGTGGGAAAGCATTACACGATGCTGTGGAGCTGTCTGGAAATCTCACCCTGCAAACTAGGTTAAACACATCCATCTCACCCACTGATGCACATGCAATCGATGTTCAATACCACAAGTCATGTTGGACAACAAATGTATTCCATGTGTTACGTACCAAGGATAACAAGGGAACAACAGAGAGAGGTCATCCGTTTCAAACATCATGTTTGATTGAGTTGATTAGCCTTGTCGACTGTCAAACTCAGAATAAACAATACTTATCCATGGCACATATTGAAACAACATACATCAACTTGCTTGGTGGCACAGATGCATTGGCGCACCACTTCCCTGCATATAGTAGACACTGGCTCAAGGAGAGAATTCTTCTAGAACTACCACACGTAACGTCTGTTAGGCAAAAGGACAGGAGAAAACCTTCTGTTCTTTACTCCCCAGATGCATGCGAATCCGATATGGTTCAGTCTGCCATGATAGAAAGTGAAGTAGACGATCTGAATATTATCTATAAAGCAGCAAAGGCATTGCGCAGAATTATCAAGAACTTCCACCAACAGGAAAACTCATCCGATGCTATACAGGTCACTAGCAGCACAGATGATGTTCCAGCAGCACTCCACGCAATGATCAGATGGGTTATGGTGGGGCCAACAGAAACACTAGAAACTGAAAAACGAACCACTCACGTTAACAGAGAAGTACTCACTGTTAGTCAGATGCTATTGGGTGGATTCAAATCTGACAAGCAAGTGAACTATAGGCCCAAAACTGATTCTGCGACCTTCCGATCAACCAAATCACAAGAAACTCCACAGTCTCTAGGATTAGCCTTGGCAGTTCACCATGACACAAGAAACAAGAAACTCCTGGAAAGTCTCTGCTCTCAAGGTTACTGTGTCTCGTACAGTCGTGTTATGCACCTCGAAACAGCCCTAGCAAATGCCATTGTGGAAAACACCCTGAAGTTCCAAGGACTTTATGTTCCTCCATTTTTGAAGAAGGGAACTTTTGTGTTTTTTGCAGCTGATAACACAGACTTTGCTGAAGACAGCGTGGATGGCAAAGGGACAACCCATGGAACAATCATTGCTGTTTATCAAAAACGTGACACTCAAGGAGAAACATTGGCGCCACAACTGAGCATAGCTGACACTACCAGTTTGTCAGTGACCCCGTACCAGGTTCCTATGCTTCATTGTGACAAGCCGGTGCCGAAAACCATAAAGAGAACAGACACATTCCACATCAGCAAGGATGGTATATCACCAGCGTATCACCTTACACATCTAGGATGGTTGGTTGCTTCTATGATCACCAGAATGCAGAAATCAAACAGCACATATATACCTGGTTGGGCAGGATACCACTCATTGCTGTCGGGTAGTCACAGTTTGACACAAGTCGGAGTCTTACCCCTTCTACCTGAAGTAGCACACGAGTGGTCGACTCTTCTGACCGTCATCTCTCAGACAACTCAGCTAAAGAACTTAGTTGTTGGTACAAGCCACCCTACAGTCATTTCCTGGGATATGGCCCTCTATGAAAAGGTGATAAGGCTGCTGGATGCAAGGCCAGACCTGAAAGGTACCGTTGTACCTCGGCTTGGCGAGCTACATGTGGTCATGGCTGCTTTGAGAGCCCTGGGTACTTCCATTGAGAACTCAGGTATTGATGACGCGTGGATAGAGGCCGACCTCTACGGACCTTCAACAACAAGGCAGATCCTGAGATGTTCGCATTACAAACGCACTCTCCGTGCTCATATTTATTCATATATAGCACTTTATGAAATGGCGCTGGACCTGTTCTTCAAAGATTATCCACAGTTGAAAGCCGTTTGCTCAGATATGTCAGAAGAAATAGACGAGGCATGTTCAGAAAAGGACAAGTTCACCAAAGCCACAAGTGTGAAAGAAGCCAACACAAAACTGTTGAATGTCATCACTACAGCTGATGTTGTGAACATATTCAAGACTTGGGAAACAGAACAATCCAAAAAAGCCATGTTCAAGTCCTTGATGAATTACCTGCATCGAGTGGAGACAATTCTGTTCTTTGTGGAAGCTTCTCGGGACGCAGATCTCAAACTCCACCTCGAATCTGGTGAGGCACTCAGCAAGCTATTTTTCTCCATGGATCGTATCAAATACAAACGTCTTTGGCCGCGATACATAGCAGATATGTATGACCTGAGGAAGACGCATCCGGCCACATACAGGGAACTCGAGAATGGAAATATCTCAGTAACGAAATCTAGCATCCCCTTTGTATCAATCGGTGCAGACCACGCTTGTGAACAGGAAAACAGAGCAATGAAGGTTCATTCTGGACTTCCAGGCATCTCCAATAATGCCAATGCAAGGCAGAGATTCTTTATGGCCTCTCCAGAATTGTCACGGCTGACCAGAGAATTCAAAGATCAGTTCGACACCAAAACAGACAAAGTGACAGAACACCACGAACTTAGTCCGAGGGCAGTGAATCTGAACAATACAGCGGTTGAAAAGATCAAGGCTGCTATCATGAGTCATGGCAATCCATTTACCACAGAAGGAAATAGCATATACAACTTGATCACACATGCCTATGTCCCAGAGGAGCACACGTCACAAATCCTGAATATCGACAACATTGGTCAACACTTGTACGAAGAGTATGTTGACGAAAGAATCAACGGAACAGTCAGCTTATTTGCACCCGTGAAAAAAGAAAACAACACGATGTACTTGTCTGGTGTGAAGAGGACCAAGATCATGCTCAGGGACAAGTCAGTCGACTTGAAGGAAACAAAAGACTTGTATGGAAGGCTGATGATATTGACAAAATCAAGCCGTGATGTTGACCAGAAAGACGCAATAGGCAACTACGAATTCACCCTTACACCTCGTGCCTTGTTCGCACCAAACGGTGACCTGCTTCCTTGCCTTGACAAGTCAAAGTTAATCCATCTCCTTGTGAAACATGGAGACTTAGCTCCGGGTGACTTAGCTCCGACCTCAAGTCCTCAAGCTCAAGTCCATAACTTTGCAGCTATGAAAATAGCAGTAGTCGACGCCATGGTTCTTGTACAGAAATTGTCGACAAAACCAGCTGCAACAGTAACCGTTGAAGATCTCAGTGTCAGCTTTAATACCAGATTGATGTCACTGACAAGACATTTTGACAAAGTTATCCTCGTGTTTGATACTTACAAGGCCGATTCGTTGAAGCAAAGCACAAGACAAAAAAGACGAGGGGGGCACAATCCAGTCCAGTACCAAGTGAAGGACAATACCAAGATCCAACACATCACCATGAAGCGGTTCTTGCCACACGCTCAGACAAAGTCAGATTTGGCAGAATATCTGGCTGAGAAAACGTTGGAGTACAACAGAGATGCCTCCAAGCTGATAATTATATGTGCAGCAGGAAAGGCCAAGAGTAACAAAGGCGTGCATTTTGAAGACAATAATCATGAGGAGGCAGACACTCTGATGATTCACCAAGCAGTGCTGGCAACTCGCCGCAATCCCAACGCAGAACAGCTTACCTTCTTCTCTCCTGATACGGATGTCCTGGTCTTGGTCATAGCTAACTATGATGTTCTGCTCAAAAACACTGCTGTCTCCCTTGTGTCGGGCCTTGTGCAAGTACAACCAATCTGGAACAATCTTGGCGTCGAAAAGGCCAAGGCATTGCCAGCATTCCACACATTCACAGGAGCAGACAATACTGGACGGTTTTCGCGAATAGGCAAAACAACATGGTTTGAAGCTTTCGTCAGAGCCGATAGTTACGTGATACAGGCCATGAGAATGCTCGGTGATGCTGCAGATGTGACCGCAGATCAGATGTCCAACTTGGCAAGATTTGTATGTGCAGTGTACGTACCAAAGGGAATATGTATCAACAGCATTCTGGAGTTGCGCTGGTACCTCTTCTGTAAACACATGACTGAAAGTCACAAGTTACCTCCAACGCTAGGGGCTCTAAATCAGCATGTTGATCGTGTACATCTTCAGGCAAGGGTATGGGCTCAGGCTACTATCGCACATCAAGTGTTCCTGGATCCACAGCAACATGGCTACTTCAAGGACAACGATGGGGAATTGAAACCACTAATGACAGATGTACCACCAGCACCGAAAGCAATACTTGAGATGGTCAGATGTCAGTGCAAAGGAGACTGCTCATCGAGACGGTGTTCGTGCCGTGCCAATGACTTGGCATGCACAGACTTGTGTTTGTGCAGCTCCGAATGTGAAAACGACGATGACTGTCAACCTGTTCTCTGCTCTGACGACAGTGATGAGGACATTTGAAAACCTATGAGGACAAAATGTTGATGAATGTGGACAAAGATAAAATTTCATCTATGGGAAATATTCTATGTTCAAATAAAAGTAATTATTACATGTATAATTATGGATTGTATAGCCTCATCTCTATATACTTACCTCTTGAATACATAAATCACCTGTTTAGGATATATGAGGGATGTGGTTTCATAATTATGATCCGTGTGCCACAATGTAGCGAAACATCACTCAATGTGGTATACATATTCAGAAAAAAACATGTTTCCTGAAAGTGGCCATCTTGAAAATCCGCTGTAGGCTGCCACCTGGTATCCCAGGGTAGGTGTAGATTATTTTAGATGGCTTCATGTGATTCCTCATCCCCAAAAATGTGGGTATAGGTGTTGGAATCAGCACTCTAGGTGGTTCGGATGTTGAGATATCGCGAAAAATAGGTTTCCGATGGTGGCCATTTTGAAAATCCAATATGGCCGCCAAAGAAAAATTTGCGCAAATGGAAACATGGTTTTTCGGATTCCTGGTGCTATCAGCTTTCCAAAAATGTATAGTTTTGCTAATCTCCACAAAAAAAGAACGAAATTACATAACAAACCTGACTATACTGGGGAAACACAAACCCTATTGCCAGCCAAATCATTTCCTAAAAGGAAACTAATACCCTCTATGGGGAGAGTGGGGACTATTGCTACCATCAGGGGTCATGTGACCAAATCAGACTTCAAGTTCACCCTATGTAAGGGGACTGAGACATAACGACCTGCAATGCCCTGGATTAAGGCACTCGCTTTCCCTGAACTACTCAAAGTCAATGGTAAAACGTTAGACAACATCAACGACTGGGCGGCCCCAGTATCCCTCAAAATAACGACGGACGTGACTTACCCACCCAAGACACTTAGCCCTTGGACACATAAGGTTTATAACGGTCCTGTCCAGGGCTAGTAAAGTCAGCAGTATCCTCAGATTTAACTGAAAGGGCACAATCATGGTGACTGTCCACTTTGGTTCGAACAAATGCAATAGGTCGAATGGAGTCTCCCTGCTTCTCCTCCCTTTGCAATTTCCAACAATTCAACTTCAGATGTCCCCTCTGTTTACAGTAATAACACGTGGGGGCCGGTCCCCGGCGAGATGCCTGACTCGACCACTCAAACTGTCTACCCAGAGACGGCCGCACCAATGGACCCCTATGGTCTGTCCACTTCCCCTCTGACCGGTCCTCACTAACCCCCTTCTTGTTATCCCAGATAGTACCGTAATGAGGAAAACCAAGGCCTCTCTTATGGGTAAGTTCATAATCATCTGCACCAACAGCAGCTTTTTTCAACTCACCAACCTTATGATCCACAAGGTGTGTCCTAATGTCCAAGGGGATACTGTTCCTAAATTCTTCCATCAAGATAACCTCCCTTAGATTACCATAGGTCCTATCCACTTGTAGAGAACGATACCACTGATCACAACTCATTTCCTTCTCCCTCGCAAATTCAACAAATGTCTGCCCAGCCTGTCTTTTTAAGGTTCGGAACTTCTGCCGGTATGCTTTCGGAACTTGCTCATAGGCTGACAACACGGCCTTTTTAACAGCCTCATAATTCTCTGACTGATCCTCCGACAGAGCTGAATACACTTCCTGGGCTCTCCCGATAAACCCACTTTGTAGTATCAGGGTCCAGTATTGTACGGGCCACTGAAGACGTTTTGCTATCTTTTCAAAAGACAGAAAAAACGTTTCCACCTCCTCCTCGTTAAACTTGGGAACAAGCCTAATGTTCCGAGCCACATCAAAGGAACGGGGGAGATCATTTTGACCCCCACCTGAATCGATGGAAACCGGTTGGGCCTGTCCCACATGAATTTCTAATTTTCTTACCTCAAACTCTCGTTGTCGTTCTTCTTTTTCTCTTTCAAACTCTCTTTGCTTTTCTTCCTTTTCTCTTTCAAACTCTCTTTCCCTTTCTTCCTTTTCTCTTTCAAACTCTCTTTCCCTTTCTTCCTTTTCTCTTTCAAGCTCTCTTTGCCGTTCCTTGTCTTCTAACTTTAGTCTGAGCTGTCTTTCTTCTGCTTCTATCCGGGCCAATTCCAAGGCTTCACTCCTCAATCTTACCCATGGTTCTAAACCCATGTGACTGACAATAGCCGAAACAATCTCCGCCTTTTTCATATGAGATGTCCCACTAACCCCAAGATGATCAGCTACAGCTCGTAACTCTACCTTACGTAAAAGTTCTACATCTTGCACCGATAGCCCCTTCTTCTCCACAAATTCCTTCACTTCAAAATCCATCTCCTCAGCCATGGTGTACAACTGTAGTAAATATAGAAGTATCAGCAACGTAAACAAGAGTCAAATTATCTGCCAATGAGAAAACGTACTACTGCGAAAAAAAATAAAAATCCAAGACAGGTATCATGTAATCCAGATCCCGGGACGAGCCCCCAATTTGTTGCGGCCTGAAGCACACCAAGCCAAACCTTCAAACACACTGTCTTTATTTATGGATAATCACACGAAAATCTCTTCCCACACATAAAACCAAGAAGGGAGAAAAACGGGAAAAACCCGAATAGGCCAGTCCAAGAGTAGGCAGGTCCAAGAGTAGGCCGGTCCAAGACCAGGCCGGTCCAAGAGTAGGCCGGTGCAAGAGTAGGCCGGTCCAAGAGTAGGCCGGTCCAAGAGTAGGCCGGTCCAAGAGGAGGCCGGTCCAAGAGTAGGCCGGTCCAAGAGTAGGCCGGTCCAAGAGTAGGCCGGTCCAAGAGTACGCCGGTCCAAGAGTACGCCGGTCCAAGAGTATGCCGGTCCAAGAGTAGGCAGGTCCAAGAGTAGGCAGGTTCAAGAGTAGGCCGGTCCAAGAGTAGGCAGGTCCAAGAGTAGGCAGGTCCAAGAGTAGGCCGGTCCAAGAGTAGGCAGGTCCAAGAGTAGGCCGGTCCAAGAGTAGGCAGGTCCAAGAGTAGGCCCCAGGGCAGGCCCAGTAGTAGGCCCCAAGGCAGGCCCAACAGTAGGCCCCAGGGCAAGCCCAGTAGTAGACCCCACGGCAGGCCCAGTAGTAGGCCCCAAGGCAGGCCCAACAGTAGGCCCCAGGGCAGGCCCAGTGGTAGGCCCCAGTGCAGGCCCAACAGTAGGCCCCAGGGCAGGCCCAACACGAGAGGGCAGGAGTAGGCAAGTCCACGAGTCGGCCCCAAGGCAGGCCCAACAGTAGTAGGCAGCAAGAGTTTGATCAACGTCACCCTTCAGGTAGAGAGATTGCAGCTGGACACTCTACAACCCCCGAAAAAGCACTCTGCCACAAGCCCTCCTCCAAAATGGCCACTCACTCCTCTGAATCACCTTCCTGGCCCCTCCCCTGCCCCACAGCCAATCATAGGCTTTATATACATGGACCAAACCACTTGGTCTAACTCACAGGGGGGTGTGGGGGGAAGGAAGAAGAAAAAGGTCACAAACCGTAACAGTGTGTGTGTGTGTGTTATACACACATACGTGAGGTAAAAGTTGGAGTTGAATTATTGTGTGGATAACCACTTCCAGAAAATTATTTTAGGGTTATATATATATTACTCTTTTGTAGACAGAGGAGAGGCTCACGTAAAGAGTGTGGAGATGGTGGGGTAGAAGATAGCACACTCAGTGTGGTAGTGGCACAAGAAGTGGAGGCAATAATGTGGTGAAAGAACTAGAAAAGGTGAGAGGGAAGGAAAGATTTCCACATGCAATAATAATAATAGGGTAGGTGGGGGTAATATGGACCCCGTAAGCCAAAATCCCGATAGAGGCAATACAAATAGACAAGGAAAATTTCCTAATAATGGTTTATTTAGACAACCAGACAGACGACATCCCCGTGCAGTTTGGGTTGAATAAAATCAAAGACATATGATTGAGGGGACAAATAAAAATATGCCATCAGTGTCCATATTCCCCATGTTGTTTGGAATATGGACCCCCCATTGGGGTAATATGGACCACGGGTCCATATTACCTCAATGTGGTAAGTCCAGTTTCTTTTCGACAAATGTTCCCTGGGACAAATGTTACTTTCCGATTTTTCATTGAACAACAACCTCAGCGACACTCGTCAGACAAAAGCACCTATACCCTCATAGTCAGTTTCGTTTTCATGGGCCCATTGCTTGCATTCACTGCATTGGATCCAAGAAAATTCAGGTGGATCAACAAATAACTCATTGCAATATATGCAGGAGACATTACTCATGCAGTTTTAAGGTCCTTTTCTGTGTTGCTTAGCAGACTTGGTAACCTGCTTTCGAACTGGAGGACCGCGCTTTGTTCGTGGTCTGTTCCCTTTTTTCGCTTTCAAATTAGTTGGGGATATAGGATTCTGCTTCTTGCGTGTTGGCCCTTTCTTCAATGCCCTTCTCTCTTGTTCTTGATGTTCCACAATCAAACGTCTTTTATAAGGACGTGATGATTACGCTTTTTCGGGGCGAGTTAAATCTCCGACAGTGCATAGTCACTGTCGGATTTTTATACAGAATCAAGTGTACATGTTATCGGCTGTTAACAAACAGCCGATACTTGACGGCTACTTGGCCCATGCCTAGTTTTGCTTCGTCACATATTTCGGTGCAGAAAAATTTATTTGATTCAAATTTTGACAGTGAACATGCTGTTTTGTGGACTTAAACTATTAGCTTCCTGTGTGGGGAATATGGACATCGACCGCGGGGAATAGGGACATGGGTCCACATTGGACACTACCAAAGGGTCCGTATTCCCCACACCATGCCTCTCGATCATGTCAGCATGCCCAGTACATATGGGCTGGGATGGAGTTTTCTACACACAGTGGTGCTGTAGACAGCTCTCACGTATACTCAGACAGGGACACCACTCATCAAACAAGCTAGTGACTACATGTACATTCCAGTACTGCATGCTTATGAATTGTAAAATTTGAGATGAAAACTTTTGGAAGTTTGCACTTACCGTCATTAAAGAGTTTGAATCAACTGCAGTTGTTCACTTGCTGGTCGGCCATACTTGTTTATCCCGTGATATGGAGACGAGTCTTGATGCAGTGCATCATGGGAAATTCAGTGGGGTCCATATTCCCCCGGGGTCCATATTACCCCCACCCACTATATAATGAACATGCAATATAAATAATATAATGAACATGCAATAATAATAATATAATAAACATGCAATATAAATAATATAATAAACATGAAATATAAATAATATAATAAACATGCAATATAAACAATATTTTTTTTTTTTTTTTTGTTGTATACTGAATCGAGGCTCGTGAAAGAGCTAACATTTATTTCACAAACAAATCAACCAGACAAACAAAATATACAAAAAGAGGGAGCGGAAGACAAGATGGGGAGAGAAGGGGAAGCACACAACCACAACATTTGAGAGCAGGGAGAAATCTGGGAGGGAGAGGGCTTGGGGGCAGGAGGCGTGGGAAGGGGGGGGGGGGGGGGTGGGAGAAGTATAAAACACAAGAGGACCGAAATTAGCGGGGCTAGAAAAGTTCAAGGTTTTGGATGGGGGAGGATAAGAGATGGTGGTGAACAGCTGTTTTAAAGACCTGGAGGGTGCAGTGGGATTGAAGAGAGTGAGGGAGTTTGTTCCAGAGGCGGGAGAAAAGAGGAATGAAGGAGTGAAGGTGAGCAGAAAGTCTTGATTTTGGCAGTTTAACCATAAGAGGGTTGCAGGCAGATCTTGTGCGACCTGTAGGAATATTTGGGGGACAGAGCCCAGAGAGGGCTGGGGGGGCAAGGCCAGAGAGGAGTCGGTAGAAGACGGAAAGACCACCAACCTGCCTGCGGTGAGTGAGTGAAAGGCCCTTGGAGTTAGCTTCATTGCAGGAGATTCCAATGATTCTGAACGCTTTGGTTTCAACAGCGTGAAGACGGGCTAGGTGTGAGGCAGGAGCACCAGACCAAAGGGGAGAGCAGTATTACATAGAGCTGCGGATGAAAGCCTTGTATGTGGTGAGGAGCTCAGGTGTGCCAAGGAAGGACTTCGCACGACGGAGGATGCCCAGTCGGCGACTGGCTTTGGAGGCCAGATTTGAAATGTGGCTTTCCCAGGAAAGATCAAAAGACCCAAAAGCTTGAGCGACAGAACTTCTTGGAGAGGATTATTCAGAAAGTCGATGGGAGGGTTTTCTAGTCGGTCTTTTCGGAGAGACATCGTAAGAGTGTGAGATTTATCAGGATTGAAAGACATGTTCCATTTGTTTGCCCAGTCTGTGATTTTGTCCAGGTCTGCAGAGAGTGAGGAGGCTGCAGACTGCCGATCTGAGGGATGAGGAATGGAGCGACAGAGAGTAGAGTCGTCAGCCAAGAGATAGAGAGGATTTTCAAGAGAGTCAGAGAGATCATTGATGAAGACCAGAAAAAGCACAGGGCCCAGAACACTACCTTGGGGAACTCCAGCCTGAACAGGAAGAGGAGATGAGAGAAACCCATTCAGGGCCACACGTTGACTACGACCAGAGAGGAAGTCCGCCAGCCATGCGTGGAGATTTCCATGGATACCAAAGGAGGAGAGTTTGGTGAGCAGAGCAGGGTGCCAGACCGTATCGAAGGCACGTGAAATGTCAAGGGAGACGGCTCTAATTTCCTGTTTGGCGTTGAGGACCTCCATCCATTGTTGAGAAAGCAGAAGCAGCATGTCCAGAGTAGAGTGACCAGATCTGAAACCAAATTGATGATCAGAGATCAAGCCATTGGAGAAGGGGAAAGATTTCATATCTGAAGCAATGATGGATTTCATGACTTTGCTGATAATTGGGAGAAGGCTGATTGGCCTGTAGTTGCTGGGATCTGTTTTTGCACCTTTTTTGTGCAAAGTGGTGATGATGGCTGATTTCCAAGCAGATGGCAGATGACCTTGAGCAAAGGAGAGGGTGAAGAGAACAGAAAGAGGGAGTGAAAGAGCGGAAGCACATGATTTTGGGACCCGTGGGCTGATGCCGTCAGGACCAGTTGCAGAATCAGAGTCGAGGGTTGACAGAAACATTTCCACCTTGTCAGGAGGAAAGGACACAGAGTCCAGGAGCAGCTGGGTACGACTGGGTACGGTGGGTACAGAGAGGGATGGGTTTGGGACACAAGATTTAGAGGCAAACACAGAGTTGAGGCATTCAGCTTTTTCACGTGCGGAGTCAGCCGTTAAGCCGTTTGAGGTGAGGAAGGGGATGGAGGGGGAACAAACACCAGAAACAGATTTGACCAGACGCCACCAGGATTTGGAAGAGGGAGACAGATAAGAGAGTTCGGTCTTGAGAACGGTGAGATATTGTTTCCTGGCTCTCCTGAGGGTGGACACACACTTGTTTCGGGCATTGTGAAAGGAAATGAGATTTCCTTCCGTTGGATTTGCTTTCCAGGAGACGAAAGCAAGTTGTTTCAGGGCAACAGCCTCACCACAAGATTCCGTGTACCATGGACGGGAGGAAGGGTATGACAACTGAAGACGAGATGGGATAAATCTGTGCATGAGAGAGAGCAATTTACTTTGAAAGAATTCCCAGGATGAGTTGATGTCAGAGGCGGTAGAGATGGGAGACCAGTCCAGATGATTGATGGCTGCTTGAAGACCGTGCCAGTTGGCCTGAGTGAAATGCCAGACTCGTCGACGCTGAGGAGGCTCTCTGAGAATGGTCAGAGAGATGTCCACTTTGACAAGCACATGATCAGATGAGCCGATTGGAGCAGAAGAAGAGCAGCAGACATTTTCAGGGAAGTTTGTCGTAACCAAATCCAGAAGAGAAGATGCTCCGTTGACTGAGATCCGGGTCGGGAAATTGACAGATTGTGTCAGTCCCAGTGAGTCGCAGAAGTCCTTTGCTGAAGAGCCATGGCTGGTGAGAGAGGTACCCACACCCAGCCAACTGGCATGGTGACAATTGAAATCACCACATATGAGGAAGAGAGAGTTGGGATGGGTAGATAGAAGTTGGTCCATATTATCAGACAGCGAGATGTAGATGGAGTCATCGCTGTTTGGTGGCCGGTACAACACACACATGAACAAAAGGTGGGAGCGAAGGGGAAGCCGGAGCCAAAGGTATTCCTGGGGGTGAGGTGGAGAGAGGGCAGTGGAGGGCGAGTGAGGAAGAGTTTTTTATAAAGATAGCAACCCCACCTCCAGGACGAGGCTCAGGTCTATCATACCGGAAGAGGGAGTAACCTGGGAGAGATACCAAAGCATCAGAGACATCATGAAGGAGGAAAGTTTCTGTTAAGCAGATCACATCTGGTTTGTCAGAAGCAACCTGTATGGAGAGATCAGTCAAGTTTGAGCGAAGGCCCCGGATGTTTGAGGTCCATACCGTTAATGAAAAGGAAGGGGGAGCATCGGGTCCAGAACAGGGGGGGGGGGAGGGGTAGGGTAAGATGTGGAAGAGGAGGAAGAGGTAGGGAGAGCTGTTGAAGGTGTGTCAGAGATTTCAGAATAGCTTGGAGAAAGGGAAGAATGGGGCGGACAAAACGTTTGATGGAGATTGGGTGAGGCACAGTGAGGTGTTATTTGAGGAGGAGGAAGAGCGAGGCAGAAGGTTTGGGGAGATGAAGGTGAAAGTTGGAAGGGGGAAGAAGCAGGGAGGATGCTTTGAGGAGGAGGTGTGAGAGGGGAGTCTAGGAGGGGAGGAGCGAGGGAGAGTCTCGGAGGGGAGAGGTGTGGGGGGAGTTTAGGAGGGAGGGGAGGGAAGGGAAGGGGCAAGGGGGGAGATTTGAAAGGGATGGGTGATGGGGAGGATTTGGAGGGGAGGGGTGAGATTGGATTTTGAAAAGTGTACGATTCATGGGAAACGAACATTTTTTGCAAAATGAGTTTGAGACCTTCGAGTCAAAAATATGTTTGAGGACACTGAAGGAGGGGTGGAGTTCTGGATAGTTTAGGGAATGTAGAAAGGAGGAACTGTAAGAGATGGTATTATATATATTTTTTGGAATGAATAGATTTGGTGAGCAAGACGAAAGCATCCTTTTGTAGGAAAACAAGAAAACTGTGTTATAATATATGAGAGAAAATAGTTGTTCACAGGAGAGATTATACATTTCTAATCACGTGATCGCGTGATCGCGAACGAAGAACGAACGAACAAAAAAGAACAACAAATAAACGAATAACACCTGGGAAGGAAATATTTTTTGGGGGTTTTTTTTTTTTGAGTAGAGATATTAAACAAGGAGGTATGGGGTGAATGACTGGGACGAACCAGAGAACGAAAATAAATGCAGCGCATTCGACGAATTGCTGAGAGAAAAACAAAACCACAAGGTCGGAGACGGTACGGTAGCCAAGCCTACGAGTACTAGGCCGCAGAATACTCGATACGCATTAACCGACGATTGTGTATACATGTACGAAAAATTAGCACCGAAAATTTTCCAAACGATACGCTATAGGTACATACACCGAAAGATAGATACAGTCTCGACAAAAACACAATTGAGAAGGATCACTTAGCTTCGAAAGCGTGAGCGCATGGAACAGCTTCGAAAAGACGTCTGTATCAAAATCAAAATATAATCAAAATGCAATATAAATAATATAATAAACATGCAATATAAACAATATAATCAAAATGCAATATAAATAATATAATCAACATGCAATATAAATAATATAATAAACATGCAATATAAATAATATAATCAACATGCAATATAAATAATATAATCAACATGCAATATAAATAATATAATCAACATGCAATATAAATAATATAATCAACATGCAATATAAATAATATAATAAACATGCAATATAAATAATATAATAAACTTGCAATATAAATAATATAATAAACATGCAATATAAATAATATAATCAACATGCAATATAAATAATACTAGTGGGGTCACCCGTGAGGAATACCTCCTCACACTCCTCTCTAATAATTCCCCACACTCCTCTCCAATCCCTCACACTCCTCTCCAATCCCTCACACTCCTCTCCAATCACTCACACTCCTCTCCAATCACTCACACTCCTCTCCAATCACTCACACTCCTCTCCAATCCCTCACACTCCTCTCCAATCCCTCACACTCCCCTCCAATCGCTCCTCACTCTCCTCTCCAATCCCTCCTCACTCTCCGCTCCAATCGGCCCTCACTCTCCAACTCCTTACTCCTCGCTCTCCAACCCCTAGCTCCTCGCTCTCCAACCCCTAGCTCCTCGCTCTCCAAACCCTCGCTCCTCGCTCTCCAACCCCTAGATCCTCGCTCTCCAACCCCTCGCTCCTCACTCTCCAACCCCTAGCTCCTCGCTCTCCAACCCCTAGCTCCTCGCTCTCCAACTCCTCGCTCCTCGCTCTCCAACCCCTCGCTCTCCAACCCCTAGCTCCACGCTCTCCAACCCCTAGCTCCTCGCTCTCCACGCCTTAGCTCCTCGCTCTCCAACCCCTAGCTCCTCGCTGTCCAACCCCTAGCTCCTCGCTCTCCAACCCCTAGCTCCTCGCTCTCCAACTCCTCGCTCCTCGCTCTCCAACCCCTCGCTCTCCAACCCCTAGCTCCACGCTCTCCAACCCCTAGCTCCTCGCTCTCCACGCCTTAGCTCCTCGCTCTCCAACCCCTAGCTCCTCGCTGTCCAAGCCCTTGCTCCTCGCTCTCCAAGCCCTTGCTCCTCGCTCTCCAACCCCTCACTCCTCTCCAACCCCTAGCTCCTCGCTCTCCAACCCCTCGCTCCTCGCTCTCCAACCCCTCGCTCCTCGCTCTCCAACCCCTCGCTCCTCGCTCTCCAACCCCTCGCTCCTCGCTCTCCAACCCCTCGCTCCTCGCTCTCCAACCCCTCGCTCTCCAAACCCTCGCTCCTCACTCTCCAACCTCTCGCTCCTCACTCTTCAAACCCTCGCTCCTCACTCTCCAACCTCTCGCTCCTCACTCTCCAACCCCTCGCTCTCCAAACCCTAGCTCCTCACTCTCCAAACCCTAGCTCCTCACTCTCCAAACCCCAACCCCTCACTCCTCTCCAACCCCTCGCTCCTCTCCAACCCCTCGCTCCTCTCCAACCCCTCGCTCCTCTCCAACCCCTCGCTCCTCTCCAACCCCTCGCTCCTCTCCAACCCTTCGCTCCTCACCAACCCCTAGCCCCTCTCCAACCCCTATCTCCTCACCAACTCCTCACCAACTACTCGCGCCTCTCCAACCCCTCGCGACTCTCCAACCCCTCGCGCCTCTCCAACCCCTCGCGCCTCTCCAACCCCTCGCGCCTCTCCAACCCCTCGCGCCTCTCCAACCCCTCACACCTCTCCAACGCCTCACACCTCTCCAACCCCTAGCTCCTCTCCAACCCCTCACTCCTCTCCAACCCCTCGCTCCTCTCCAACCCCTCGCCCCTCTCCAACCCCTCGCCCCTCTCCAACCCCTCGCCCCTCTCCAACCCCTCGCTCCTCTCCAACCCCCTCTCCTCTCCAACCCCTAGCTCCTCTCCAACCCCTCACGCCTCTCCAACCCCTCGCACCTCTCCAACCCCTCACACCTCTCCAACCCCTAGCTCCTATCCAACCCCTCGCTCCTCTCCAACCCCTCACCCCTCTCCAACCCCTCACCCCTCTCCAACCCCTCGCTCCTCTCCAACCCCCTCTCCTCTCCAACCCCTCGCGCCTCTCCAACCCCTAGCTCCTCTCCAACCCCTCGCTCCTCACCAACCCCTAGCTACTCGCCAACCCCTCACTCCTCTCCAACCCCCGCTCCTCTCCAACCCCTCGCACCTCTCCAACCCCTAGCTCCTCTCCAACCCCTTGCTCCTCTCCAACCCCCGCTCCTCTCCAACCCCTCGCTCCTCTCCAACCCCTCGCTAGAATGAATGCCAGTTTAAACAGGATTACCTTTACTTCCGTATAATAATGATGAATGAAATAATAACGAAGAAATATCTGTCGGCAATTTCCCGTCTGTGGCGATACGTGAACGAAGTTATGCCCCTCTCTCCACATTATTGTGACGACGTATAAATTAAATATTTAATCGAGACGATTATCATCAAATGGAAAGGTCTGCCACGAATTTTTAATATATCTCGCCATTTCCCCGTCTGTTATTTTAGGCGGTGTATGGCCGACCGTGCCGCGATTTTAAAAATATATATCTCGGCAATTTCCCGTGTGTGCATGAATGTTCTCAATTATTTCTGACACGGAGTCTAAAACCATCGATAAAAATTCAATCAGATGGTGAATTTGAGATAAAATCGTGAGGGTGGCTCAATGAATGGGCTTTATTTTACAGGCCTTTGAGAAATCATTTCATTCTATGAACGGAAACTTTCATGGGATTCTCTTTCCGTTTTTTTTCAACCGAGTCTAAAACTATGTTAGCGACTGTTAAAAATGAAATGATATATCGAATTGGAGTTGAAATAAACCTGTGTGAGAGAGAAAGACAGCATGGGCCTAACTAAACAGGCCTCAAAGCTATTCGAGTTAATCAAATGGTGGATATTTGTTTATATGAAGCCTCTCCAAGAATGGGTGGAGCTACTCTGCAAACCGAGTAAGCCACACCCCCGGACAGACAGACAGACAGACAGACAGAATCACCTTCACCTATTATAATATAGATAATCAACATGCAATATAAATAATATAATCAACATGCAATATAAATAATATAATCAACATGCAATATAAATAATATAATCAACATGCAATATAAATAATATAATAAACATGCAATATAAATAATATAATAAACATGCAATATAAATAATATAATAAACATGCAATATAAATAATATAATAAACATGCAATATAAATTATATAATGAACATGCAATATAAATAATATAATCAACATACAATATAAATAATATAAACATGCAATATAAATAATATAATCAACATGCAATATAAATAATATAATCAACATGCAATATAAATAATATAATCAACAGGCAATATAAATAATATAATCAACATGCAATATAAATAATATAATCAACATGCAATATAAATAATATAATCAACATGCAATATAAATAATATAAACATGCAATATAAAAAATATAATCAACATGCAATATAAATAATACAATCAACATGCAATACAAATAATATAAACATGCAATATAAATAATACAAACATGCAATATATTGTTGCGGATCTCAGTGCCGGCCTTTTCCCCTTACCAAGGGGGGATTAGTCCCCTTGTCTTTGACTGGCCGACGGGACCCGGGACCTATGACGTCCCTCCCGGACAGCGTGAAGTAGGGTCGTAGGACTAATCACTAATACCTAATTACTCACGCTGCCCAGAAACGAGGAAATAATCCCAGCCCGAATCACGGGTGTTGGTGGATACGCCGAGCGGTAGCGAACCCGTGACCCGAGCCATTATCAATGACTAGACCCCGATCCAAGCGGTTCGTAATCGTGCCACGCTTACCCAATGATGGAAATCACAGAAACGGTCGAATTTGGAAGAAAAGGAATTAACAAGATTTATTTATGCAATGTACAATGATCAGCAGAAGAAGACACAGTGCAGCCTTAAACAGTCTTATACTTATCCCCTGGACAAACGGGCCCGTTCACCCTCAGACACACTCACACGGGGTTGCAGACGAACAGGTTGATGGTCCAGGGATGGCGTCCTGGCGCCCTATCACGCCATGCCCACAGAGCCCCAGTTGGCTGATGGCCCTTACCGTCACCGCCTCTGACGTGCTCCTCAACTCTGCCACACCCCGAACTCGCGCTCCAGCCTCTTTTCAGGCCTACCTCATGTCACTTGGCTAGTTTTGAGCCAACAAAGGGCAGCGAACGCTGCTGGCAGCCAAAGCATAACAAACTTGAAGGATGCCAAATGGGGCGTGGGATCGATTATGCCCACTGATGTAATTGGGGGGTGGCGCAAAATGAAAGGGACCTAAGCTCATTTCTTTACACAACGCAGATATTACGAGGGAAATGGCCTACTCTTACACATACTATGACATAACTAATACTCTAAGTGGGCCTAAGTGTTGATTGTGGACTAACTATGGGGGCAAACCTTTAACCTTTAATGATGTCATATTTACAATCTCAAAACCGCAACACTGCCCCCCTCCATCGCCAGGCTCGTCCCCGAGCCGAACCCAAGTGAGAACGACCGGTTTTGAGCAAGTGTCAGGACTACTTTTTAAATTCCGTGTGACACTTAGGTGTGGTTCCCCTCTACATTTAACCTAACACCCTGTGTGTGACAGTTTTACAACACTAGATATGTCCCACCTACTGCATTGTGTACTAACTAACAGATTCACACCCACGGCTAACCGAATTGCGGAAAGAATTCTCAAACTATGTGAAGAAGCGGCTCTTCGTTTGCAAAAGAAGTCCACAAATAGCCTGAAATGACGCAGCTTTATTAAAAACCAACTTATACAGATCCGGAAGAAGTCAGACATCTACAGCAAGAACCAGCTTCATGCCACGTCCAGCCTTCCTGAAGCACATTGATTCGCAGTCCGTATAAATACTTGACAAGTTTATCAGAAAATCTCCGAGAGAACAAAGCGACTGGCGAGAGTCCCTCGCCGTCATCCTAGCCCCCACCGTCATCCGCTCTGTCATTCGGGGGAGTCAGCCCTTCCTTATCATTCGGACCAGATATAGTTTCAAAGCTCCGAGGTGACGAAAAATGTAACTCACAGAGAGAAGAGTGCATGCTTGGCCAGATAAGACCATGCTTGGCCAGCCAGATAAGACCATCTAGGTGAAAAGGGCACACGTATACGAAAAACCATTTGCCCAACACGACCGAAGCGAGCCTTTCCTCATTTTAAACACAAACTGAAGCATGTTTATTGTAATTCAGGCGCCGCTATGATTATATGGAATATAATTAATGTTTTTTAAGTTTATATCTGCAATTCGAGCATTCTACTTGAAACTACACATTTCACGCGCGTATAAACGTCCGCCAGCCCGCGGCTCGAGGCGCCATCTGCGGACCGAATGGAGAGAATTTATGACCGGGCTTTATCTTGCATCGAGAGGGCACATGGAGGACGAGCCATCCGTCCAGCACGAAATGCATCGAATACTTTCCCATTTATCCCCAGCAAAGCGAAAACCCCTTTATTTACTTATGTAAAACATTAAGCAACATTTTAGATCAAAACATATTATTCGACCGACGTTTTATACAGAATTCTAAGCAATAACGAATCTACGACTTGACATTCCTTCCTCTTGTCTCGTCGAGACAAAGTATCTTAAGAGACAACGTGCCACATCGGGCTTTATTGAAAAATAATTGTGTAATGCGGGTATTGAAAAAATAATTGTGTAATGCGGGTATCTCCCAAGGGCATATCGTGCGCCCAAAGCGCCTCGCCCGTGCATTTGGCGAGCGTGTCGTGCGGTGCGTGCTTGGAACCTGAGGGCTCAGAACATGAAAGTCCATTAACGTTTCGGATCCACAACGAAGGTGTCTGGTCCAGATGAGGTTCTGCTCCGCCAGAGGGCCCATCACCTCCCCTGCGGAACTTGCTCCCCCCACCCTTTGCAGACTCAGTCCTTGCAGATCTTCGAAGTTAATCAACGATCATGCCCATGAGGTCCCTCACGTGCTGCTGTTCTGGGGAATACATAATATTGTCAGTATCTTGTGTCTCAATTTCCTGGTCAGGGTACAGAGCGTAAAAATCCGATTCACTTGAAGCATTTGAACTTAATACATATGGAGCAAAGAGAGGAACTTCCTTTATGTCAAAGTCTCCCTTGGGCGCCTGGTCGGCTTGCGGGTCTAGGATATCCACGTCGGGTCCCTCGATCGCCAGACCCAGCGTCGCAATCAGATCCATAGTTGGGTCGGAAGGGGGCGTGCAGCTGTCAGCTTGTAATACATAAGCAGCGTTAGCCAGTACACGCAAGGGGTTTATAGCACAAGTATCACAGTCATCACAGACACCGTTACAGGCAGCAGCCAGTTCCCACATGGGATCCGCACAAGTATCACAGTCGTCACAAAATTCAATACAATTTTCTGGAGCGCTGGTCGCAACTGCCTTGTTGAAGGACCCGTTCAGGTCGACGGCCTCTGTGGTCAGAGCCATAGTCGTTGTCGGCGGCTTCTTCACTTTCCATCCTGTAAAATACTTTCTCATACAGAGGAGGACTAGAGATTTCATTAGTGCCCCCCAAATTACTACCCCGATTATCACAGCCAGTGCGGTCAATAACCACTTCACTATGGTGCCCGTCCATCCCTGGAACCAGTCAGTGAGCCAGCTAAATTTATAAGAGTTCTCGCGCGCGATCCGATCGATTGTCAGGGCGTGGCTAGTTTCCCTTAGTCTCACTATTGCGGCTGACACTCCTTCAGATGGATCGGGTATGTAAGTGCAACATTTTCCCTCTATAATTCCGCATACCCCCCCTTTCTCTGCCAAGAGCATGTCCAAAGCCACCCGATTCTGCATCACCATTGTACGCATGTGAATCACCGTATCCAATAGTATGTCATGAGCCGTAGCGGTGTCGTTTGCCACCTTTTCTAGGGCCAAAGCCAATTTATCTATCCGGAAACTATCCATGACTGTGCCCGCTCCTGGGAAGAAGAAACCAAACACCTTTTCCCATAGACTCCCGTGTAGTTTAGTGGTTCCATCTTCGTTCATGACTGACCTCTTATAACGCCTGTCCAAGGACTTTGGGTCTAGCTCATCCAGTATCTCAACGTCAGGAAGGACTGAACCCAGATAACATGTGCCCCCCCAATTATTTGGTAAATAGGGGTAAGCCTTGTCGCCGCATATAAACATTGTCCCATGGGGTGGGACCAGGTGGGTGGATAAGCACTGGAGTCCCTTTACCACCCCATTAATCCTACTAACCCCCCTAGAGAATGTTATAGCCGTTATGTTGTGGTTGCGTTTATCTTGCAGTACTATTCGTAATGTAATCCCCGAGCTCCCTTGTCCCAGCTTCCCGGGGAGAGTGTAGGCGCATTCTGATTCTCCCATACGCAAGTGGCCGGAACCCTGGAGGCAGACCGTCCCTTTCTGTGGTTTGACCCAGACGGGGGCAGGCCTCTCGGCCACATGGGCAATCATTGACGGGCGATAATTAAATTGTCGATTGCAACTCTTGCCGTTGTCAACCCCTTCTCTTTCCAGCGTGGTGACTAAACATGGGGAATCGATAGGTTGTGAGCAGAGGTCATTGAGGGACAAGGGTAGCACTATCATGTGTATTCCTGTGGTGCCTGCTTGGGGAAAGTGCATGCACGACCAGCAGTGTGTCCTATTTTGAATTGTTGCCACCTCCCTGGCCACTTTCCAATATGTGTTTTCACCCTTCTTTGGGGCCTTATCCTGGGGTTGCGGCGTGAGTATGTATTCGATGCATGGTATGTAGTTCTTTTCGCCACCGGCCGCGCCAGGGGTCCAGACGCTGCACCGGACCTGCATGGTCATGTCTTTCCCTAGGCGTGTGCGTGTTTGTAGCTTAAAATCAGGGGTTCCCCATTGGTATCCTGGTTGGGCCAAGGTCTTAATGCTAGCTTGCCCGTCTTCCCGGAACTCTCGTTGCTTTTGTAGTACCATGCCAACGCGTCCAGGCCCTGCCGACAGTGCTAGCCAATTTATGTTCACCCAATTTGTGTGCAGGGCTTTCTGTTCGAAACATGGTAGTGATACTCTTTGTCCCCATGTTACGGTGAGGTGTCGGGTTTCGTTTTCGCATCTATTGGAATCGGAGTTTCCCCTAGCTGCTGTCGCTATCAATAGTATTGTACCTATGATTAGGCCCATCCTTACTGTGGTTGCTGTGGTGTAGTGTCTGGTGCTTGTATGGCCAACTTACAGTGCGTGGCGTGGATCCACGAGGTCTTGCCCTCGCAAAAGACTGCCGTTGGTGTAGTCAGCAACACCTGGACTGGTCCCTTCCACCTTGGTTCCAAGGCGTTCTTGCAGGTGAAGTGCTCCACGAACACCTGGTCTTTTTCCTCTGGTGGAACACCTGGTCCACAAGTCTCCTGGGAACGCCTGGTCTACAGGTCTCCAATTCATAGATTCAATTCATTCAATTCATAGTTTCATAGAACACCTTTTCTCCAATTTCCTAATCCACTTTTTTCAAGTGGATCCAATTTTATCCAATATTCAATTTTTAAATTCAATCCCATTTAATCCAGTCCAATTCAAATTAAATTCAATCCTTCTCTCAGCATCCCATTACCTGTTTCCAACATCAACTAGAATTAACACAAACAAACCACCATTAACCTCCATTAACACAAACAAACCACCATTAACCTCCATTAACACAAACAAACCACCATTAACCTCCATTAACCTCCCCCTATTATTTATTTATTTTCACGAATAAACAAATAATAGAAATAACCTGGTCTACTTCCAATTTCAATTCTGGTCAGTTCTGGTGTCTGGTCACACAAAATGTTTTCCTCACCCACTGTGATTCGCTCAAAATAGATTCTCACTGTTATGTCTGAAATTCGTCTCATGAAAACCCATTCAAGAGTCCGGTGTAACAGACAGCCAAACACATAGACACGCCGAAGACCCCAGGGTACCCATCAAACTAGCTTGTCCCCAGATCCACAACACAGCGAAACATGTAACTTTACTAAAACTAGAACGGGCACTCGGTAGAGCGCATACCTTCGCCGCAGCTACTTTTGTTGCCAAAATAAAAGACTACAAGATCTGTGTAGCAAAGCCACACCTACGTTGTCATGCGGGAAGATTTGTTTCAAATTAAACCATTCTATCCCACCAAAAGTTTGATATTGTAATCACATCCATGACCTTTTCATGACCTTGACCTTTGACCCGATCGATTCCAAAATCTAATCAAATGGTTCCCGGATAATAACCTATCATCCCACCAAATTTCATGCGAATCGGTTGAATACTTTTTGAGTTATGCGAATAACATACACATACACACACACACACACACTGACATACAAATAAATACACAGCGATCAAAACATAACCTTCCGCTTTTGCGAAGGTAATAATCACTTACTCATAACTAATACTCATAATAACTCATAATTACTTATGTAATTACTCATGCCAATACTTACTTAAAATAATGTAATATCCCAATCTTCACCCCCTATGCAAATCGAAGCACCCCGGACAATCCACAACCAATATCAACCACTGTAGCCGCCTTCCCGACTCCAGGCAGCCACACGCAGCCACATACATCTCCATCCACGTCACACAAGACAACAGCCAACGAGTGTGTCCACCACACAGAAACCTTTGGCAATGCAACAACCGAACTCCCAGACAACCAACAACAAAACCCAATCCATCTCCATGGCTCATCAAGCAGTTCCAACTTAATCCAGCTTCACATACCGATTTCCCCAAAAACTCGTGAAACTTCACCCCCATTCTGGAAAAACCCTGGACTAAACCCTGACACCCTAAATAACTTCAGACCCATCTCCAACCTACCCTTTCTGTCAAAAGTTTTGGAACGTGCTGTGGCCACTCAACTCAAACATCACCACTCTGCCAATAACCTGTATGAAACATCCCAATCCGGATTCTGCTCCAGCCACAGTACTGAAACTGCTCTCCTCAAAATCCAAACTAAATAAACAAATAAATAAACAAACTTTACAACGTGAACAAACTCCTCAGCGCCCTGGATACCACCACCTGTCATTCAGAGTAGACAACAGCATCTCCTTTCTGGCTTTCAGCATCTCCTTTCTCCTTTCTGGCATCCAAATAAAATTCTGGCTTCAAATCAACTTCCTCGAACTTAACTATGATAAATCTAAATTAATCTTCGTTTGCCCAAAACCACTCACCAAATCCACCCATAACTTTGCCCCCAACATCGATGGTTTCCCAGTATCCACCTTCCCTCACATCCGGAATCTTGGCATCATCATTGACCAAAACCCTCTCCTTTGGAAAATACACTAAACAGATCATAAAGACAGCCTTCTTTCACCTTAAAACATCGCCCGTCTCTGTCCATCCCTTTCCTTTCTGGTTCAAGATTACTCATTTTATTCAATTAATTGGAGCACGATGCATTTTTTTTATGAATTGTGATAAACTGATCATTTGAACACAAATTGAACAAAATTAATCGAACAAAACACTTCCATTAACTCGACATTCTTTTCACAGCACAAAGTTCACTTGAACATCCTTTTCCTGGATACTCCCTCTTTATTTTTATTTTTATTTATTATTATTTTTTTTACAATAAAAATAACCTAGTTTTATCATCACATTTACAATTTTCATATTTCCACTCTCACCAGTGAATACAAATGGCACCGGTATGTAGACGTCACACGTTATCAACTGTATGGTGTTGGGATATATATCATCCACTGGATCGTAATTTCAACCATGCTTCTCCACTTGCAACCCAAATATTTTCCATGAAATAAATAAAATGAATTTTATGAATCTTCTCATTATTCGAAAGTTTACAAAATGTCCCAAATCTGTATATTATTTTCTACTGTGGTTATATTAAACCATTATTTTACAAAATCCAACTTTCAATAAACTGAAAAATGCTTCGCCATGGAATAGTCCACCACTCATATAAATAATCATAAGAGTTCTGCGAAACATCTCCATCTTTAAAACTTAGCCAACCATTTTTAAACCACATGTTTTCCCCCCAAAAAACAAGTCACATTCTTTGTATATTGCCAACATTGTTCATCGTTTAAGTATCATCCAGAACTAACTTTTTTTATAAACCATCAACTTGTAGATGCATTTATTTATATCCCATTAACCCAAGAACTCTCAATTGCTTGGTTATATTTTAGTAATGTCATATATCCATATTTCTTTTCCAAAATGTTCCTGATATACACATTAATCCCCTCTGTCTTTGTTTCCAGATCAACTCAAATCAAGAAATCGACACAAATCCTTATTACCTCCAATCAACTCAAAATTAAATCAAACAATTCAAAACCAGATCGGATCAGCGATCAGAAATCACTTTTCCAATCAACACATTCCAAGCAACAATTCATTCAAAGACCAAGCTTAAAAACACAACTCTCATCTTACTGTGACAAATAAGCAACCAACCTACTTCACACTAAAACAAATAACTTTTCATCACCCCTTTCTTCTCCACCGCCTCTTACACTTAAACAGATCACAATTACTCACTCATACACTGTTGCCCATCATGAAATCCCAGTAGGTTGTTCTTCAATCCCAACCATCATGTGATCCCAACCACCACTTCTGACACCATTGTCGACGTCTCCATTTATTTCGTTCCTCATGGGGTTGGTGTTTTATGGCCTTTACCTCTTACCCAATCACACTGCACATCATTCCCCGTCCTTGATGGATAATTTTACATCCAGATGGGCACAGCATCCCATTTTTGGCGACCCAGCCCTGAAACAAGCCCCTGGACTCCTTGCAGGCTGGACCAAAACCCCTGGACGAGGTTGCATCCCAGTACTGACTCTGCTGCCTTCTTGCAAACCACTTCAACTCCATGAATTTTACATGTTTCGTGAACAGAACAAAGCACTCTGTAATCGTCAGATTGAAACTGCCCCAAACCCGTCCATATAAACTCCATTGTTGTCCTGTCCATCTCTCTGTGTTACATTTACATTTTGTGACTCACAGTACCTGCCTCCATGGAACAATGACGCCTGAGCACTCAATTAGCCCTCCCAGTACCAAAGACTTACAATCAGACCGACAGACAGACAAATAACAGAGGCATGTCGCCAGCCCCAGCACAGGACATCACCTTTCCAGGCAGGCACAATATAATCCACAGCATCGAAATGCCAATTTCTATCCGGAGCCTCGCAAAGCCAAAATCGGGCATGTTCACTGCATTTCAACCTCCAACCACACGGGGTGTTCCACCCTGCGCCTGCTCCACCATGCAACCCGATCTGTACTTGGTGCGCCCGGCGCCCCCTATAATCAGCGAGTTATAATAACCACAATATACTTACTTGGTGTACCAATATACCAATATACAGCACCCACCTCTTGATACCACAACTTAATTCATGTTACTTGCATCTCTTTGCATCTTCCCAATTGTCCTCCATTTACCATGACTATCCCCATTGCTCGGTCACACACGTCACTGTGCTCGGCCCGGTTAAATTAAACTCAAGCGTACTGTACCTGACGCTTCCGGTCGGCACCGGAAGTCTGTTTATTTCTTGAGACCCCTGAATCGGGACATCAACGACAATTACAACGACAAACAGAACTCGATATTCTCTGTTCGCTAATTACGTACATGATTTCAGTTTTACCCACAATATAATGTCCCGATATTCTCTGTTCACTAATTACGTACGTGATTTCAGTTTTAACCCACAATATAATGTCCCGATATTCTCCAGATTTAAGTCCTATATATCCTGCCGTTAAATCAACCTCCAGTAGACTGACAGCCTGTCGTTCTTCCAAGGTTAGTGAATTATCTCCGACCTCTTTCCCTTACAAATCTCGAACAAAGGTCAAATGAACTTTAAAAGGTCAAACTTCAAACGGAGAAAGGTGGTACCAGTTCTCATTCCACAACTAATACAAGTCCGGCGACATTCCCGTTCCTTGCAAGAACTCCACATCCGGACAGACAGACGACCACTATCGTGGCTCCACATCGCAAAATGCTAGCTTCTACGAATCCAACAACCGTATAACTCCACAGACAGACAAACACAACCACATCCTCCTCGCGCCCACACCTTGGCACAAGCCACACCACATACCGACAGTTGAAACTGAACGTCCGACATCCAGCAAAGTCGAAATGACCCACAATGCATTTGGGCACACATCCTCCTCTGAGAGTGGGCGAGTTATCGCCGGCACTCTGAGCAAATCTCATGCTCTGAACCCAATTCAACAAACTCAACAACAACTGCTCTTATTTCCCATCCTGACAACAACAATTACAACGACAACTGCCCAAAACCGAGAGCCCCCATTCAGCGCACACGTGACTCGCGGTTCGCTCGGCTCCTGCCCGAACGCACAATAACTCTACCCAAACTTCCACGGAGCCGCACGGCGGAAACACAGGTTTGTACCACACTTTAATTAAACGAACATCGCCAGGATTCTCGGATAGACGTTAATTTCACAACACACATGACAAAAATCCGATTCAAATTCAGAGATCGCCGATCGACCTGGCACAACCATCTCAACGCGACGACGCCACGCCGCCCCCCGTCCTGGCGCGCACCCTCGTGCCTCCACACGAATCCCAACACTCCCAAACAGATGAAAATCCGGACTCAGTTCAGGACCTCACCTGTTCCCTCGGATAGTCGCTAGGGAATGTCAAGTAGACCACTTACAAAGCTTCACACCGAAACCCTCTGCTTTGCATATGTCATACAGACAAATACATTGGCCAGATACACACGTCAATTAACATCCCAATATACATTCATTCCTCATTCATATACGAGTGAGTCTCCCAGACTTCGCGCGAAACTCAGATCGACTCAAATCATGCCTTTCTCCAGCCACTCTCATGTACAATCTTTGTTCATTCATGTTACGTCTCTCATTCAAGGAAAAGGATTTTTGGGACGGGTTGGACGGGGTGGGTTGAGGTGAAAAAGGGAAGGCAGGGCGGGGGGTGTTGGGGTGTTGCCTAGAGCCCCGGGACTGAGCTCAGGTCTTGGGGGGGGGGTGGGTTCTTGGTCTGGCATCTGGTCCAGCGGCATCACTCGCTGATTTACTTGCTTAACTGCTTACTTGTCCTCTGTCTGGTGTAGCTTCAATATCCATAGCTGCAATGCTTAAAATTTCAATATTTCAAAAACCATTCCTGTCCTTCTCACCCTGTGGCCACCTGGCCCATTTCCTGTGAGCTTATTTATTTTCTCTTGTCCACCAGATCCTGGCCTGTTTTATCTGGACCTCTGTTATACCTACTGCGCGTTTTCCTTTTCCTGGCCATGTTCCTATGGCCCTCTAAGTTAGCCACAGCCCTTCGTTCCCTGGCATGCAATGGCATACCCCATCTTGTCTCTGGGCTGTTCCTTCCTGGAAAAATCTTGGCCACCTGGCTTCAACCTATATGGCTGTCCGACCTCATTTTCCCCTCCTGGTGCTAACTGTAACTTTAAGCTTACTGTTAAATCCTTACTGGTATCCTGCGCAAAATCTATTCTTAGCTTTACCCTTAATGTTTATCCTGGCTTTAACAAAGCCACGTCATTCTGAGGCCTAAAATGAGCCTTTACTTACAATTTCTGTTCGAGTGCAGGCAGCGCGGAGACAGGGAGACTGAATCCGCTCGAGGGAGGAAGGTACGAATTTGGAATAATAGCCCTCTGATATAAAACAACTCTCACCTTTAATCAAATCAGCGTGCCGGCGCCGGCCTCAGGCAGCCTTCCTCCTGTCCCTCGGGCTCCGTTTCCCGTCGTCCGGTGCTGCACCCCACTCCTGGTACCATCTGTGAAGAAGCGGCTCTTCGTTTGCAAAAGAAGTCCACAAATAGCCTGAAATGACGCAGCTTTATTAAAAACCAACTTATACAGATCCGGAAGAAGTCAGACATCTACAGCAAGAACCAGCTTCATGCCACGTCCAGCCTTCCTGAAGCACATTGATTCGCAGTCCGTATAAATACTTGACAAGTTTATCAGAAAATCTCCGAGAGAACAAAGCGACTGCCGAGAGTCCCTCGCCGTCATCCTAGCCCCCACCGTCATCCGCTCTGTCATTCGGGGGAGTCAGCCCTTCCTTATCATTCGGACCAGATATAGTTTCAAAGCTCCGAGGTGACGAAAAATGTAACTCACAGAGAGAAGAGTGCATGCTTGGCCAGATAAGACCATGCTTGGCCAGCCAGATAAGACCATCTAGGTGAAAAGGGCACACGTATACGAAAAACCATTTGCCCAACACGACCGAAGCGAGCCTTTCCTCATTTTAAACACAAACTGAAGCATGTTTATTGTAATTCAGGCGCCGCTATGATTATATGGAATATAATTAATGTTTTTTAAGTTTATATCTGCAATTCGAGCATTCTACTTGAAACTACACATTTCACGCGCGTATAAACGTCCGCCAGCCCGCGGCTCGAGGCGCCATCTGCGGACCGAATGGAGAGAATTTATGACCGGGCTTTATCTTGCATCGAGAGGGCACATGGAGGACGAGCCATCCGTCCAGCACGAAATGCATCGAGTACTTTCCCATTTATCCCCAGCAAAGCGAAAACCCCTTTATTTACTTATGTAAAACATTAAGCAACATTTTAGATCAAAACATATTATTCGACCGACGTTTTATACAGAATTCTAAGCAATAACGAATCTACGACTACGACAATAACGATCAATTATGCCCACTGATGTAATTGGGGGGTGGCGCAAAATGAAAGGGACCTAAGCTCATTTCTTTACACAACGCAGATATTACGAGGGAAATGGCCTACTCTTACACATACTATGTCATAACTAATACTCTAAGTGGGCCTATGTGTTGCTTGTGGACTAACTATGGGGGGCAAACCTTTAACCTTTAATGATGTCATATTTACAATCTCAAAACCGCAACAATATATAATATAAACATGCAATGTAAATAACATAAACATGCAATATAAATAATATAAACATGCAATATAAATAATATAATCAACATGCAATATAAATAATATAAACATGCAATATAAATAATATAATCAACATGCAATATAAATAATATAAACATGCAATATAAATAATATAATCAACGTGCAATATAAATAATATAAACATGCAATATAAATAATATAATCAACATGCAATATAAATAATATAAACATGCAATATAAATAATATAATCAACATGCAATATAAATAATATAATAAACATGCAATATAAATAATATAATCAACAGGCAATATAAATAATATAATCAACATGCAATATAAATAATATAATCAACATGTGATATAAATAATATAATCAACATGCAATGTAAATAATATAATAAACATGCAATATAAATAATATAATCAACATGCAATATAAATAATATAATCAACATGCAATATAAATAATATAATCAACATGCAATATAAATAATATAATCAACATGCAATATAAATAATATAATCAACATGCAACATAAATAATATAAACATGCAACATAAATAATATAATGAACATGCAATATAAATAATATAATCAACATGCATAAAATGTAAGCACAACATGCATATAAGCATATAATCAACAACATATAATTTCCTGCTTGGAAATCAGCCAACATCACCGCTTTCCACAAAAAGGTGCAAAAACAGATCCTGGCAACTACAGACCAATCAGCCTTCTCCAAATTATCAGCAAAGTCATGGAATCCATCATTGCTTCGGATATGAAATCTTTCCTCTTCTCCAATGGCTTGATCTCTGATCATCAATTTGGTTTCAGACCAGGTCACTCTACTCTGGACATGCTGCTTCTGCTGTCTCAACAATGGATGGAGGTCCTCAATGCCAAACAGGAAATTAGAGCTGTCTCCCTCGACATATCACGTGCCTTCGATACGGTCTGGCACCCCGCTCTGCTCACCAAACTCTTCTCCTTTGGTATCAATGGAAATCTCCACGCATGGCTGGCGGACTTCCTCTCTAGTCGTAGTCAACGTGTGGCCCCGAATGGGTTTCTCTCATCTCCTCTTCCTGTTCAGGCTTGAGTTCCCCAAGGCAGTGTTCTGGGCCCTGTGCTTTTTCTGGTCTTCATCAATGATCTCTCTGATTCTCTTGAAAATCCTCTCTATCTCTTTGCTGATGACACCACTCTCTGCCGCTCCATTCCTCATCCCTCAGATCAGGAGTCTGCAGCCTCCTCACTCTCTGCTGACCTGGACAAAATCACAGACTGGGCAAACAAGTGGAACATGTCTTTCAATCCTGACAAATCTCACACTCTTACGATGTCTCTCTGAAAAGACCGAATGGACAACCCTCCCATCTACTTTCTGAATAATCCTCTCCAAGAAGTTCTGTCACTCAAGCTTTTGGGTCTCACTACCTGCCATGATCTTTCCTGGGAAAACCACATTTCCAAGCTGGCCTCCAAAGCCAGTCGCTGACTGGGCATCCTTCGCCATGCGAAGTCCTTCCTTGGCACACCTGAGCTCCTCACCACATACAAGGCTTTCATCCGCAGCTCAATGGAGTACTGCTCTCCCCTCTGGGCTAGTGCTCCTGCCTCACACCCAGCACGTCTTCACGCTGTTGAATCCAAAGCGTTCAGAATCATTGGAATCTCCCGCGATGACGCTATCTCCGAGGGCCTTTCACATACTCACCACAGGCAGGTTGGTGGTCTTTCCGTCTTCTACCGACTCCTCTCCGGCCTTGCTCCCCCAGCTCTCTCTGGGCTCTGTCCCCCAAATATTCCTACAGGTCGCACAAGATCTGCCTGCAACCCTCTTATGGTTAAACTGCCAAAATCAAGACTCTCTGCTCACCTTCACTCCTTTATTCCTCTTTTCTCCCGCCTCTGGAACAAACTCCCTCACTCTCTTCAATCCCACTCCTCCCTCCAGGTCTTTAAAACAGCTGTTCACCACCATCTCTTATCTTCCCCAATCCAAAACCTTGATCTTTCCTACCCCGGCTAATTTCACCCGAAATCCACTTTTTTGAAATACCAACTTCTTTCCTGGAAGTCCTTGGTGTCCTTGCGTTTTATACCTATCCTGCCTCCCCCCAAGCCCTCTCCCTCCCACACATCTCCCGATGTCCCTGCTCTCAAATGTTGTGTTTGTGTGCTTCCTCCCCTTCTCTCCCCATCTTGTCTACTGCTCCCCTTTTTATATACTTTGTTTGCTTGTTTGTTTGATTTGTTTGTTTGATAAATGTTAGCTCTTTCTCGAGACTCGATTCTGTATTCAAAAAAAAACCCCCAAAAAAACATGCAATATAAATTATATTATCAACATGCAATATAAATAATATAATAAACATGCAATATATATAATATAATCAACATGCAATATAAATAATATAATAAACATGCAATATAAATAATATAATAAACATGCAATAATAATAATATAACGAACATGCAATATAAATAATATAATCAACATGCATTATAAATAATATAATCAACATGCAATGTAAATAATATAAACATGCAACATAAATAATATAATGAACACGCAAAATAAATAAATAAGACTATAAATAAGAATATAAATAATAACAAATAATAACAATAATAAGAAGAAGAAGAAGAAAAAAATAATAACAATATAAATAAGACTTGCTTACTTCGACCAGTGTTAAGCTGTGCTTGAAGCTGTTGTCCTGTGAGCCGCCGATCACGCAAGCTGTTGACTCTCAGAAACTTGTCTTCTGATTCTGTTGTGGCTTTGGGTCTGCCAGACCTCTTCCTGTCAGAGTTTCCTCCAGTTTCCAATATACTACTTCCTGCAGTGCAATATTTTCCAAATAATGCTTCAGAGGGTGTAATAACAGTTTGTTCCAATACTGCTTTTATACAGACAGGGGGTTTGTAATTAAGTAATCAGCAGAAGTTGGGACACCTGTAGGAATTGTTTGCATCAACTTTCAAGGCTTAATTTACTTACATTGCTGTAGAACAGCTGTAAGTTGTTAACCCATTACTTGTTCCCTGAAGAAGGCCTTTCTTTTTTACAATACAACTGTGTAATTTACATTATTTTCCCGTTTTTGCTCACCTAAACTTTTTTTAAACCTCGAGCGGTTTACTGCTTCCCTTTTTACCATTTCAGGTTATTCACTGGACATTAAACTGCATAAATTTCAATAAAAACTGGAAAAATTGAGGTGTTCTAAAACTTTTGACCGGTAATGCATAGATTCCAGTCTCTCTATGGTCGGGTCTCAAGAACATTGGGTGTGTGTTCATTTACCAAGTTTATTGTGGAGAGATCGCCAAGTGGGTTAAACATTTGAGCAAGGACTCTATTCAAAACTGTGAAGGAATGACTGGCTTGGAAAGTGCTAGCTCGCTGCTTGGTAAATGAACGCAACCCGGACTTCCTCCCTTTCAGTTTCATGTTAAACAGCAGGAGCTAGTTTCAAAAGTTCACGACGAAAAACGCCACGGTAGCGGCAGAAAGGGCCATGTTATTAACTCAACATTGTGGGTTATATAGAGTACAGTAGATCTTCGCTCAGTTCTGTAAGTAAACCTGACCTCACGGATGTCGGGATTCCTCCAAATTTCTTCATTTAGTGTTATAAACAGCATTAGCGACTGTTTAAAAAGCTAATCATACATGTTTGTGGTTTATCATATTTTACAAGCCCGGCTACGCCGCTGTTAGCCGTTTCGTCTTGTTTTAATGAAAATCGATGATTTTAGAAGTTTGATCTTGAGTTGACTTTTGACCTCTTGGCATCAAAAATAGTTTCTTTTACAATTCTGTGATGCACTATGCAATTGCTGTTCAACGTTGAAGTCATTCGGATGAAAATGACAATTTGTCAGATGAAAATTGATAATTTTAGAAGTTTGACCTCGGGTTGACGCTTTGACCTCAAATTTAGTAGGTTTCCCAATTCATTGAGGCACTATGCAAATAGGCACGAGGCTAACCCCGGCTCTTGCAGGGAAAATGGCCTTAAAATGCCTGTTGTTGTACCAAATGCTGTTCAATTCTCAAATCAATTGGATGAAAGGTGACGATTTTTCAGATGAAAATTGATGATTTTAGAAGTGTGACCTTGTGTTGACCTTTGACCTCGAAAATAGTTGTTTCCCCACGAAGTGAATCAATATGCAAATGCTGTTCAACTTTCAAGTCAATCGGATGTAAAATGAAATTTGACCTGAAGGTGATCTTTGACCTCAAAATCAATAGGCTTTTTCTGTATGACCAACTCTACCATTTGGTGAAGTTTCGTGAAGATCCGTTTAAAATTGACCTCTAGGTGATGGACAGACAGACAGACAAACAGACAGACAGAATAACACAGAAGATCAACCAATGTACTTGAAAAATCTTCTATTTTGCAAGTAACAAGCGGACCCAAATGCAATACCCTCTCAACTGGCGATGGTAATAAGCAAGTGAATTGCAGTAGTTTTGTTTTGTTTGTAAAAACTCTTCTGTGAGGATGGAGCTCGAGGGACAGACTTGGTGATGTGTATGCGCAGTGCAAAGGAAATATTGTGCAAAAGAACAACATGGGGAACCGAAGTGGGTTAAACAGGAAAACAAAGGTATTTCTACTGGGAACTCTTTCTCTGCACACCTATATGTACCTGATTCTCACTCGCTCATCACCTGTTTATGTCGTAACAATTTGACATGTCCATGGACTTTTGGATGGCTCACGCCATGGATTTGGTCGCGATTTCATTCCGATGTGTCTTGAACAGCATTTCAGGGGAATCGTGGAAGAGGAGAAAGAAGAAAACCGAGGCATGGAAGTTGGCAGACAACATCCATATGGCGGACACCCTCTCATTGACCCTGATAAACTCAAGGGTAACATTAATATAATGCTGCTTTTCAATTTTAACTTTAATTTTGATGTGATGATGTAAGGTGTGAAGGTTGAGCGTTTGAGCTTCTGGCTGGGACTTTAAGATCGATAGGTACACATCTAAAAGAACAATCAAACATTTTCCACAAATTCATAATTTACCTACATGAATAAAACAAACAAGGTGTTGCTGCCATACCTGCAGTGGCGCCCACAGACTAACTCTAACATAAAAGCTATACAACATGTCATGACGCACAGTGTTTGTGCCGGTGTAGGAGGATAGAATCACTCCCCAGTATAAAATCACTAGAGTGATATTTTCCTAGGATGAAATCACTCCCCCTAGGATTTTAACACTCCCCCTTGCAGGATCAAATGACTCCCCAGGATTATAACACTCCCCCAATATATTTTGTGATTTAAACAATATTTATTGCATGGTAATGACATACAACCATGACAAAGTTAATGAATATGGACATTAAATGATAAATGAATTGATAAACAGGGCAGAATGATGTCCTTTGTAAACGTCTCTCCATAAAAATAAAAATACGATGTTTTTCGCATCCCTGTATTAAACTGGGTAAATCAAATAAAGAAAAGTATAAATTTAACATTCAAATAACTATATATTTTGATATTAGAGCATTCGCAGTAATCATTACGATACATTTACGATGTTTTATACTAAAAGGATATTTTCATTTCAACATATAATATGTCATTTTAAGTTACGTTCTATAACTTTACTTTGCTATAACTTTACTAACCCTAACCCTAACCCTAACCCTATACATATAGATATAGATATAGATATGAAATGAAGTACACTGCATGATATTTTTTAAACCACAACAAAGTATAATAACTCTCATGTGAATATAAATGAACGGGAGTATTGATTAAATATACGGGGAAAACGGGACTCATGTCTTCTTTTGTTGTATTGAAATAATGATGGGCTCAAATATAGTACATGTATTCAACAATTGAATATTAAGATCCGACAATATGATGCACATGCTCACACGGTATACACTAAAATACACAGTAAAAGCTCTGTTGATCATTGCAACGATATCTAACATCCTGTGAGTTATATTTCCAAAGCAACTAAATATATCTTTCCATTCTTTCTGGGGGATTGACTTTATCCTAAAGAGGAGTGCTTTGATCCTGGAGGGAGTGTGTTGATCCTGACAGGGGGAGTGATTCTGTCCTAGGATAATTACACTATCGAGTCTGCCAGTCCTAGGATTAGTTCACTCTGGAGTGATTTTATCCGAGGACAGAATCACTCTAGAGTGAGATTTTAGGAGAGTGAGAGAATCCTGCTACACCGGTTCTGCGAACCGGGCTCTGCTTGAACAACATCCATGACACGTAGGTTCCCGAGGAAGTTATCTCGTTCACACATGTATTTAGATCGGCCCATCCATGGTTTACGGGACATGGGATGCGTTGCGGGGGGCTATATAGAGATCTTCTTCTTGCTTCCTTCCTCTCGATGACCTTCCCACTCCAGTCCATCACCCATCCATTCACAGCACTATGCCGATTACCATTGCACATTTTAGACTATTTTATTTGGCTTCTCCTCTTTCCAGACAGTCACAGCTTCAATTTGGTTCCTTCACCTATCCAGATACATTTAAGATGATAAGAACACCTATAACGAACCCAATGCATTTATTAACGCCTGGTGTTGGCTTAACGGTTAGGGTGCTGGCTTGGGATCCCGGTCGATCGTTGAATTAACGCCAGGGGGGTTGACTCGGCCTGTCATCCTTCTGAGGTCGGCAAAATTGAGTACCAGCTCACTGGTAATTGGGGCACTGCATCAGCGGCACAAATGCGCTTCCAGAAAAATGATGTAACCAGCAGCCACAGGCTGCATACGAAAAACAAAACAGTAAACACCTGCACTTCACACAAACCATACAACTACAAGGGAAAACGACTGGTGATAGATGGGCCGTTTTACCCCCAATCAATTGCCTCCATAACTTTAGCAGATACGTATTTGGCAGTTCCACTTAGCTGCACCTGATTAAGTAGTTAAGGCAAACAAGCACAGATACATTCAAAGTACACCGTGCCCCCATGCCAAATAAATACATATCCTCCAGCGCGGCATTGCAGGGGCGTCTTCAGCTTCGGCGCCCGGCAACAGCGTCATGCAGCGCATGGAGACTGTATTGGGAGGGAGAGCTGAACAATAAATTGATTGATTGATTAATTGCATAATTGAAATCAATAAATAATGATCATAAAATATTTTCTAAATCAATTGGCTAATAGCATACCAAAACCACCAGTGCTTCATCCGAAGCTGCAACTTTTTGAAAATTAATTGATTAAGTCATTAATCAAAATAATGAATTGATTAATTAATAAATAATGAATCGATTAATTGATCAATCAATAAATTAAAAATATCGTTTATAGCCACATCACTTGGTCACTGTCGTGTCCAAATATCAGCTTCATAGCTCAAAAGGTGCCTGACATATTGCCCAGATGAGAAAGAAAATAAATAAATGATTAAAAAAGAAAATAAATAAATAAAAATCATAAAATAATTAATGAATTAGCTAATACAATACCCAAAACACCACCATTTAATCCGAATCTGTAACTGAAAAAAAAAATATTAACCCGACCGACCGAGCTTTAACTCCGAGGCGTATACTCAACTGTGGCGGTTGTGACACGTGCGGGGGTAGTGGAGGGCAGCGAGGTCCTTACCTGTACGGGCGGACGCCACGAGGGTTTTCCGAACCACAAACAAACAAACAAACGTACAGGACACAGGAATTCAAAATGTAACAAATAATGATTTAATAAAATTAATGCAATACAATAAAAACCAATGACACTAAATTCCTAACAAAAGGACCCTCCTCACTGACTCAAATAGACACAGGGAGAAATAAATGAAAGTAAAAATAAATGTGTAGCGTGGTGCATTGGCTGATACTCCGCCTGGCGTCTTTGACCAGTACCTGAACCACCGTGCAGGAACCGCACAAGATGGCACGCAGTCGTGCCCAGAGCAGCCACCAACCCACGGAGCGACGGCCAAACTCCCTTCTCCTCCGAGCGTTCTACGCTCCCAAAGCTCAGATGTCTCTCTCAGGAGCACATGGCACGAAGTGCAGGCATCACGAAGCCAGCACCAAGGAGAGGAAACATATGCGGCCGCTTCCACCTGCCAGGAACAGTGAGGGAAATACGTCTGCTCGCATCGAAGCCCGGACCAGGAGAGAACAGGAAGTGCGACTGCTCGCAATGAAACCCAGCGCAAAAGCGAGAGAGAAATGGCAGGACGTGTCCCTTTTTACATCTTTGTCTCAAACGTTCTCTCCGACGTCAAGCGCGCTCCAACCACCGAGCGCCATCCGCTCACTCCATCGTTTCTTCACCAATGGTCCTTCAGGGCGTGGCCTCACGGCTCTTCTTGATGCCCCTTGAGGTGACTCGGCTGGGCGGCGGCAGTGGTAGTGGTAGTGTTCGGATCCGGTCGGCGATCGCTTTATTTCATGTACATGCTGATCACATGGCTGGTGTGGTGTAAGTGCCATAAGGAACGAAGGGCAAAATACAGAGGCAATTTACACACTGGGAAAGTTACATTTATACCCTAACTAATTAGCATAGCTCCATCCCTCGCATGGAGACAAATATACACTTAAACACGGACATCTGCGCCTACATAGTTACAGGAAGGTTTCTTCTTCTTCGCGACATTCGGAGCAGAAGACCCAATACAATCCTACCTGGGCTAAGGTATTTCATTAGCTAACCCCCACAAACGTAACAATACAATAATGCAATAAAATGTAAACCAATTATAAAATATATAACACAATAAAATGAAAACTAATACAAAAAAATGACAGTAAAAGGAGCACCAATATATAATAAAAGGACACCATCAAGAAAAAACAATTTAGCAGTAATTTATCGATTCACACCTCATCAAAGTTCAAAGTTTAGCAAACACTACAATTTGTTAGGTAAATGGATGAGGGATGCCATTGGGCTATTCTTGAATCTTGTGGTTCTGCACTTCAATTTGGTTCGTTGTTTTGAGTTTCGTAGCAAATAGACACAGTGAGATCTATCTGCAGGTAACAAGTAAATAGCCATTGTGAGATCTGTCTGCTGGTAACAAGTAAATAGCCACTAAGATCTGTCCGCAGGTAACAAGTAGATAGCCACTGTGACATTTGTCTGCAGGTAACAAGCAAATAGCCACTGTGAGATCTGTCTGCAGGTAACAAGCAAATAACCACTGTGAGATCTGTCTGCAGGTAACAAGCAAATAACCACTGTGAGATCTGTCCGCAGGTAACAAGCAAATAACCACTGTGAGATATGTCCACAGGTTACAAGTAAATAGCCACTGAGACCTGTCTGCAGGTAACAAGTAAATAGCCACTGTGAGATCTGTCTGCAGGTAACAAGTAAATAGCCATTGTGAGATATGTCCGCAGGTAACAAGTAAATAGCCACTGTGACATCTGTCTGCAGGTAACAAGTAAATAGCCATTATGAGATATGTCCGCAGGTAACAAGTAAATAGCCACTGTGACATCTGTCTGCAGGTAACAAGTAAATAGCCACTGTGACATCTGTCTGCAGGTAACAAGTAAATAGCCACTGTGACGTCTGTCTGCAGGTAACAAGCAAATAGCCACTGTGAGATCTGTCTGTAGGTAAACAAGTGGTGAAGTTTGGAATCTGGAAACAATCTCGCAAAAGAACAGCAGAGTTGGTCACGTCTCTTCTCAAGTGACTCCAGACCACAATCACGTAAAGCATCCAAGTAACTATAGTGGGGCAACTTAGCATAATAATTGTGCATTTTGTGAGGAAAGCACCAAATTTGGCACACTAGTAGACTATCATAATATGAACAGATTTGGATATTGGGCCATCTCAAATTCAGCCCCTGATGGCTGTCGCAGCCATTTTCCAAAATGACACCTTCAGCTTGTTCCGACGAATTGCATCATCAATTGGCGGGGTCCTTTCCACCAGGCATTCTCTGGTGAAAGCCTGGAACTGCTGTTGGCCAATCTTCTTCACATTCCTGACAGTCACAACTGCAGCAGGACCTGCAATTTCCTTTGTGTCAAGGACAACCAGATCCATGCTCTCTTCCTCAAAGGGGTTGCCAAGCTCTTCTATGACGCTGACAAGGGCGCGGACATCCTTGGCGAAAGAGGTCTGCACACTTGGTGTCTGGTCGTGATGACGTGTGTCCTCTCGCCTCCCCCAGTGTTGATGGCCATCTTGGAACTCTTCTATGGCCCTGGCAACTTCTGGCCCGGCAATCATCCAACGCCGCAGGGCACTTGGGTTGTCAGTGAGGCCGAATGCTCCACCATCTCCTTTGATGCAGGCGTTATTCTGTTCATGCGCCTGGTCGATTGGGATCGAAGAGAACACCTTCTTCGACTTCTGTACAGTGAAGTTGCCAGCCCTGAATTATCTGGCTACATCTGGGTGCTTCATTGGGAGTGCAACCATGTCCCTCAGGTGAACAGGGACCCACCTGGCATAGTGTGTGTGGTCTAAGGCATGGAACCATGGGACCAGTTCCGTCAGGGCATCAAGGTACATCGTGAATGAAGCCTGCCGCAGAGAACGCACGAAGACCAGTACCAACATCTCTAGTTCCAGCACAGTTGCCCAGTACTCAAAGTTGGGAATGTCTTCTCCTCTCTGGTGACACCAGTCTTCGAACTCAGGCAGGTCTTCTGCATCATCAGCATATGTCATACAGTGGCGTTCATATGCTCGGTGTTGCAGGATGTGCAGTGCCGCTGCAGTGATTTGATGAGCTCTTCTTGTGCGGGTGACATGGGCAGCTCGCAGGAAGGAGTCGGCCGTCCCTGGCGTTGCAATCTCAGCTTGCAAATCTGAAAAATCTGCAAATCTTGCAAAAATCAAATCTCTGAATCTGAGATGGCCCAATATCCAGATCTTTTCATAATATGATAGTCTACTAGTGTGCCAAATTTGGTGCTTTCCTCACAAAATGCACAATTGTTATGCTATATTTAGCTTAGCTGCCGGACTACTATGGTAGTTTGGGCCAAGAATAAGTCGACAAGGCCTTTTCTGAACAAATTCAACAACTTTATACATTCAACCAATCACAACCACTGCTGCTTTGTGATTCTGCTCGACCACACAGGAACCTCATATTCTAATATGGGACGAACAAAAGATGTAAAAATGGTTACAAGATCATTGCTTGGGAGGGAATGGTATTTTAACTTCCGAATCATGTGTAAACGACTGTTAGCTCTTTTAACAATTAAACCCTAACATGTGCATCCCATTTCAAATCTCCCTGAATTAAGATACCCAGAAATTTAATGATATTACGATTTTGAATCACAACGTCATTCAATGACAGCTTGGAAGGGGGTGGTTTGTTTCGAGCGAAAAAGATGTCAACAATGGCACACTTTTTGGGGTTAAGACACATCCCGTTCTCTGCAGACCAATTATGAAGTTGTTCAGGAACAGCTGACAACATACCAGATTCAATTTGAGTTTTGTGCTTTTCAATAAATGTAAGATAATCAACATATTTGAAACAATGAATACTGGTGGCAATTTTGTTGTGGCGAGCGTCGTTGATCATGGCAAGAAATGCAACAGGTCCCAACTTTGTTCCCTGGGGAACTCCGGCCTTAATGCGTGTCCTCTCAGAAACCTCGTCAGTGTACTTAACGCACTGTTCGTGATTTGAAATAAAGTCACTTATCCAGTAAACAAGAGATGAATCGACTCCCATTTGTAGTCGTTTTGAAATAGCAATTGTGTGATCAATGTGATCGAAAGATTTGGAAAGGTCTGCGAGCATCATTGACGAAATTGATCCTGGAGTTTCTGCATGTTCATGAAGTGTGTGCAGAATGTCAATCGGGCATTGTGGAGTTGATTCACCTTTAATGTCTCCAAACTGTTTGGGGTCAAAATCCGCTTCAATGTTTCCATCGTTCGCCGTGCTATGAAGTATTCTGCAATTTTGAGAAATGGGCAGTTGGAGCAACTGGGCGCAAGACGCAGGTGACGATTTTGGAATAGGAACAACACGTGCCCTTTTCCACCGTGTTGGAACTGTATGTTGCTTGAATGACGCATTAATTATGTCCGTCAGTCGTTCAGCGAGTTCATAAGAGAACCGACGGATAAGTCTGGCAGAGATATTGTCAAGACCGCTTGCTTTGCGAGTTTCCATTTTCCCCAGTTCTCGATGCACCTCCCATGGCTGGACTTCACAGATTAGAAGAGATGGCAAATACGCTGGGAGCAAAGAAGGGTTCAGCAGTTGTAAATCTCCTCCAACGGATGCAAAGTAAGAGCATGTTGCATCAGCAATAGCTTGGTGATCTGATCGATATTCTCCAATGCGATATTGCGATGAGAGTTGCTGCTACTTGTGATTTCTTCTTTTCACAAGTAGATAGATTGATTGCATCTGCTTGATCGATAGGTTTAGTGATGGATTGATTTATCAATGATTCCTTCATGATGCATCGCTCTTTTTGCCTGCAAAGACAGTGTCTCTACAGTCCTTTCTCTTTCATATTGTTACGGATACGGGGGACGGCTCTCCCGTTAGCAAGGGGTGATTAGCCCCTTGTCCTGTTAAGCTGGCCGTCTCCCCGGTCCTGGAACTATCCCATTTCTTCGTGGGGTGAGATCGGCCGAGGTGATTGGTCAATGGAGTCCCATACACCTCCGCCGACCTCTTCACAAAGCCGGTGGATAGCCCCGTTCGAAACCACGGACAAGATGTTATTTGCCGAGCAGATTAGCAGCCCGCGGCTCGAACCATTAGCAGTACTAACCCCGATCCTAAACGTTGGCCAAATCGTGCCACAGGTGTTCAATGATGGAAAACTCTAAAACGAACGGATGTGAAGGAAAGAAGGCAAAGGTAGGAGGAACAGGAATTTATTATTATTTACACAAGACTAAAGGAAGAAAAGCAATCAAAGTAATATACAGAAAAATGGAAGGAGCAGAAGGACACAGAGCAATTTCTAGCTTATCTACGCAGTCTTAATTATACCCAGGACAATACAGACATAACGAACTCACTCACACGAATGGGGGTAGATGAATGCCAGGAATCGATGGCATGGGAAGGCAGAGAAAGGGCCAGGCAGATGGTAGGCGTCGAGGTCCAGCTCTCAGCGCGCGCTCCGATCCACGCTTTTGGGGTCGAGGCGAAAACCCGGCAAACATCTCCGCGTGTCGTTGGACGCGACCGGACAATTATATAGCAGGGGAAAGTTGAAATGTTGAATACGCAATTCTCGGCCGGGCAATCCCCATGGCCCTCTTTCTGCAGCTCGCCCCTGCTCGCTCCACTCGACCTCAACAGAACTTGCAATTCGTCCTCCCTCTCTCTCGTCTGGCCCCTTACGAATCTCTCTCCCTCAATCATCTGAGGTGGGGCGTCGCGCCGCGGGTTATATGACACGCCCTACCAAGCCAAACCCACTGATTTGTGGTTGGTCGTTCGGGGCTTTCCTGGCTCCACCTTCTGAAGACGGTGGGCCGGCCACGCCCTTCTCCCCCGAGTTGACCGCGTGCGTAATGGAGTTTGCGGGTGAGGAAAACAGCCCAATGCAACGGTGGTGAACGCCGCAGAAAACCGCCAAATGCAACGGTGGCGAACGCCACAGAAAACCGCCCAATGTTACTGGCACTTTGAAGAGATGATTTGGGGGAAACTTGAAAAAGGAACTATCTTATTCCATCTGGTGCAATGCAGTGTCAATTAATGGGAAACAGAGCCTTAACTGATATACATAATAAGGAAATAACTATTTAGAAGGGTCTATGGTGGCCTACGTGCTTGTACATGGACTAGCTAAGGGGACGACCTTTGACCTTTCACACAAAACGGAGGTATTTACAAGAATCATTACAATTGACAGAGGGTGATATTTACAACAATTACAACGTGCAGGATTCTCAAATCCGCAACACTGCACCCTCATCCACCAGGCACGTCCCGGGCCTATAAAACTTTACTTAATGTGGCACGTAGGTGTAATTCCCTCTACAATTAACCTGACCCTGAGTGTGACAGTTTTAAAACACAAATACGTATGTCCCTCTGCTGCATTGCACCCTGCCTAACAGATTCACGCCCACAGAATAACCGAATTGCGGAATTGTTTTCAAACTAAACATGTACGGTGGGGAGCATTTACAAGTGACGCTATTTGTATTTACAAAGCTGCAACCCAGGACCGGTGATTTCTTTTGGGGGAAACAAAAAGAAAATCCCCTGGGAGGGGAGGAGACAGCATGCACTGCATCGACGCACCAGCACCAATAAAGAGCACCAAAACACAAAGCACCATGAAGCACCATCACCTCTGTTCAATAAAATAAACACACTGTGGGTGGTCTTGCTCTTCGGCTCTCTCTGCTGGCCGTTGTTCTTCCTGATGTTGTCTTTCTTCATGTGCTTCTTGCTGGCGGCCTATTTGGTCATAATAATAAAAGCACAAAACGTGTCCATTTTTATTTATGGCCCACAGGGGGCCAACTATGGGTGGTTCACCTGTGGGCTTGGTGCCACCTCACCGGGTCCGCAAGCAAGATCTTGGGCCATCGTGGCCGGTCCCAGCAGAGGGTCCATGCCCCAACCCGTGGGGTCCATGAGTGGCGCTCAGCCACAGACTTGTGGTCCATAAGTGGTGCGTGGATGCAGGCAGCTGGTTGCGAGGATTCGGGCACACCGACACGGCCCCCCCGCACGCTCCCCTCAGTGCCCAGAGAGCACGGTCCTCATTTGGGGAAGGAAGACAGAGATGACAGGTTAGCGAGGGGTAAGGTCACAAGGGTACACATCAACGAAGGCAATGCAAGGTGAGGTGCGCCTGGAGACGGAGCGGAGAAAAGCTAGTCCCTAGCGTACGTCACCCCACCCATCACCTGTTCTACTCTTGCCCCTTACCCCCGTATTTACAAACTCTACACATTTACAAATTCGTCTCTAGCGTCACGTCTTCCCCATATCACATAATACCAAATTCGTCACAATCCCATTGTCTAAATTTGCCATCACCCAAATTCCTCATCAATCCCTCTTAAGGACGGAGAGATGGAAAATCAAGCACAATGTCACACCCACGTCGTGATGCGTCTTACAATTCCAAAACATCTGCTCAAAAATAACAAAAACATGGCATGGTGTGGAGTTTCGTCACCTCAGGTGAGTGGATGCAGATGGTGCGAGGAGATTTCAATCCTAACTACTTCCTAAATGACATTAACACACTTTACACTACCCGGGATCTTTCCATGCAAATCCATTGGCCATCTTACTCTATGCGGTTTTAAGAACCAATTCCCACTGACCAAACTGTGGTGCTTCATCAATTTGGGGTCTTACTCCCCCGATTCAACTCCCTGTGCCTTTGCACAATTTCTGGGCTGAGTCGTGTGGCTCTCCCAGCAGGTCTACCCACCTGCACACCTCCACCACTGCAGTTGCCTCCGAGCTTACCTGCTCCTTACCCTAACCTATCTACCTGGGGAAGGCCCTCTGGCGCTCTCCCCACTCAGTGCCCCCTCTGGCACTGGGCTACCCGGGTCCGTCCTCCGGATCCTCGGGCCCCATCCACAACTCTAACGGCTCCCAGAGCCCACCTGCGGCCTCACCTGGCCGACATCCTAACAGTGGCAGAGTGCCCATTTAACTACACACACTAACAGGCCACACGCCCAGCCATTTCCACGACACTAATGCACCCATCCAAAAACCATTCTTCCACACGCACCACAGATGCCAATATCCAACCACAATTTACCTACTCCCTCTACCTAACTCTTAAACTACCCTCCCTGGGTATTCGTGATAGGGGTTCACCTTCCCCCATTCACACCTTCGCACCATCCACTCCGCTCCACATTTTCCACACTACTCACTCCACCATACTCACTCCACACCATCGATTCCATACTCCATATATTCCAGACCATTTATTCCATACAACCATGCTCACCTGTATTTGCACACCTGTGCCATCACACCTGGTGCCACCTGCACCCTCCTTCCTCCGGGACCATTTGCTCAATACAACGCCCAATCACCATTACTCACTCATACACTGCTCCATACACCTGTTCACTTGCACACCTGTGCAATCACACCTGGTGCCACCTGCACCCTCCTTCCTCCCAGGCTTCTTCAATCATTCAATACAATGCACAACCACAATTATTCCTCATACACTGCTCCATACACTTCCACGCTCATACACACATCTTTCCCGAGCATTGCCTTGCAATTCCTCATTTCAACATGCTCACCAGCAAGAACTTCCATACAAATTCCTCATCCAATAAACCACAAACACACTGCATCATCTACGCTGACTACTCCCTTCTGAAACTTGCGCTTCCCAGTTGCCCCTTACACGATTGCGCTCCCTCGTCGTTATAATCCAAACTACCCTACCTGCGTCCCCACTACCTGTATGATGTCGCTACTTAAATCTCGTTACCTATGGTCATTTCTCTAGGTCCCTACATTTTATCCTAACCCTCCCGGGCTAGTTTTCACTGCCAAACCACATAAAACTATAGCTCATGTGCCCCCGCTGTGAGGGATGGCAGATTTACCATCCTTGCACATCGGGCATCTCTCACTATCAATTTGGCCCATGCAATTTCCTGCAAATCAAAATTTGCCAATCACTGCCAATCATTTTACCAATCATCAATTTGCCAATCATCTGCCAATCATAGTCCCTATTCCAAATTTCGGATCGAAAACACTATCATCATCACAGTCCGCTATATCTGAGCCTCTCGGTTCGTCATGACATCATTAAAACTCGGCTTCGCAAAGCCGAGCAATGAATTCGGGTGGTTTGGTCGCCTGCAGGTTGGGTCCGTCCGGCATTCATGATTCTGGGGAGGAGGCATGCTCGGGCCGAGGTTTAAAGCACCATCCCTACGCAGGGCCCTTCGCTCCCAAGCGCGATGGGCCAACCTTGCCCGGGTGGAACGCCGCCACCAAAAGGGGGAGCCGTTCCGATCCCTACTACCTGCCCTAGAACCGGTCCGGTCGCTCCGCTTAGCGGAGCACGGACGCGACCGTGCAGAGCGAGGCCCGGTGTGGACCACGCAAGGCGGTTCTTTTGAAACCGCCGTGATTACGATCCCCGCTGGTTCCCGCAGCACCCAAAGCCCGGCACGAACCGAGAACTCACATCGGCTAACCGTTGGTCTACTAACCGCTGCTCCAGTCTACGTCGATGCCTTACTCGCAGGCTCACACGCATACGCGACCCTTTTCACACTCGCCAAACCCGGCGTTCCAACGCCGCCCGTACATTCCACACACTCCGTCCATTCCACCACCGCACTCCCTGTTACACACCACACCTCTCACGCACCCTCTTGTGCACACTCCCCTGTTACACACTTCCTTAACACACCTCCTCACGCCCACTCTTGCGCACACTCGTCGTTCGCACACCTTTCCTCCATTACGTCCTCCGTAACACTCACCATGGGCGTGCACTCTCGCATCCACCCACTCACGAGCTTCAATGCGCACTCCTGTACACACGCCACCTCTAACTCAGGTGTACACTCTCGCACACGTCCCACCACCACCTTACTCTCCGGGTCACTCTCACCCTCGCACGTACACTCCGTATCGCTCTCACTCTCTGTATCACACTCCGTACACTCCGACGTGCATTCCCGCTCGCACTCGGTTTTACTCCCACACTTTATAACACGCTCACTCTTTGACGCACACTTTTTCCTCACACGAGTGCCATTCTTTCGTACACCACGCACCACGGACCTCCCACAAACGCCCGGGTGCCATATCGACCGCAATCGCGTGACAATTCTTTTCGCGTCAAACACTTTGCCGAAAAACCTCTTAGCACCATACACAGCCCTTCTCACCTGGGGGATTCTTCTTCCTCCTCGCTCCGACACCTGCAAATCTTTATAACGATTAGCAAGTACGGCATCAGGATGTGAACTTAGACTTTGTGCACAATCCATTTCTCCCTTCAATTCCTGGGCTACCTCCGTCGTCTCTACAAGTTCAATTTCAACTTTTTCTTTTTCTTTGACGACCGCTGGCTTTATTAAAATTCCCTCTACTTCAGCGGTCGCTGGCTGCCCCATACCCCGGGTCGCGATCTCTATACCCGTCATTTTACCCGCGCTTTGCTCCGCCTCGCTCAACCAGCGCTTCTCAACCCACTTTACCTGGTCGTGCACCCTTGGGACCCTCTCGCCCGCCATGCGATCCATGGTCTCCCCACATTTTTGTGCACTCTCCCCACATTTTTGTATGCTTTCTCCACATTTTTGTATGCGGTCACCCATTCTGTCCCCAACTTTACCGATTCGCTCCAATTTGTTTCCTAGCCTCCCGATTTTGCCATCCAGCCCCCCGATTTGGCTTCCCATATTACTTAACCCGTCTCTCAATTGCTTACTGGTACCCCTTGCTTCGTTCCTCATTGCCCCCATTTGCTCACTGGTACCCCTCGCTTCATCCCTCATTGCTCCAAATTGGCCTCCCAATTGCTCACCCTGAGCATCCATCTTATCATTTAGCTTCTCCAGGCTTGCCGCGAGTTGAATCATAGAGGTTCATGTCTATCGGCGCCGTGGGCTCGGCCTCCACGGCGCTGCCCCTTTGTGCGCCTGAAACCTCGTGCGCGAGGCAGCCATCTTGTGCGCCTGAAACCTCGTGCGCGAGGGCGCCATCTTGTGCACCTGCAACCCCCGCAACCCAATGCGTATTGCGCTCCTCCATTACTCCCAAATCCTCCCCTTGGTCCTGGGTCGACTCTAAACCCTCTAACTCTACCCCCACCGGCATCCGGTCGCCTTGATTATCCATGGCACGATTTAAATTTAGGATGTTAAAATAAAATTTTGGCCACTCGTAATTTTGAGTGCGTTAAGCGCACTTCAGGTCCGAATCTCTCTCCTGACACCAGTTGTTACAGATACGGGGGACGGCTCTCCCGTTAGCAAGGGGTGATTAGCCCCTTGTCCTGTTAAGCTGGCCGTCTCCCCGGTCCTGGAACTATCCCGCTTCTTCGTGGGGTGAGATCGGCCGAGGTGATTGGTCAATGGAGTCCCGTACACCTCCGCCGACCTCTCCACGAAGCCGGTGGATAGCCCCGTTCGAAACCACGTGCAAGATGTTATTTGCCGAGCGGATTAGCAGCCCGCAGCTCGAACCATTAGCAGTACTAAACCCGATCCTAAACGTTGGCCAAATCGTGCCACAGGTGTTCAATGATGGAAAACTCTAAAACGAACGGATGTGAAGGAAAGAAGGCAAGGGTAGGAGGAACAGGAATTTTTTTATTATTTACACAAGACTAAAGGAAGAAAAGCAATCAAAGTAATATACAGAAAAATGGAAGGAGCAGAAGGACACAGAGCAATTTCTAGCTTATCTACACAGTCTTACTTATACCCAGGACAATACAGACAGAACGAACTCACTCACACGAATGGGGGTAGATGGATGACAGGGATCGATGGCATGGGAAGGCAGAGAAAGGGCCAGGCAGATGGTAGGCGTCGAGGTCCGGCTCTCAGCGCGCGCTCCGATCCACGCTTTTGGGGTCGAGGCGAAAACCCGGCAAACAGCTCCGCGTGTCGTTGGACGCGACCGGACAATTATATAGCAGGGGAAAGTTGAAATGTTGCATACGCAATTCTCGGCCGGGCAATCCCCGTGGCCCTCTTTCTGCCGCACGCCCCTGCTCGCTCCACTCGACCTCAACAGAACTTGCAATTCGTCCTCCCTCTCTCTCGTCTGGCCCCTTACGAATCTCTCTCCCTCAATCATCTGAGGTGGGGCGTCGCGCCGCGGGTTATATGACACGCCCTACCAAGCCATACCCACTGATTTGTGGTTGGTCGTTCGGGGCTTTCCTGGCTCCACCTTCTGAAGACGATGGGCCGGCCACACCCTTCTCCCCCGAGTTGACCGCGTGCGTAATGGAGTTTTGGGGTGAAGAAAACAGCCCAATGCAACGGTGGCGAACGCCGCAGAAAACCGCCCAATGCAATGGTGGCGAACGCCGCAGAAAACCACCCAATGTTACTGGCACTTTGAAGAGATGATTTTGGGGAAACTTGAAAAGGGAACTATCTTATTCCATCTGGTGCAATGCAGTGTCAATTAATGGGCAACAGAGCCTTAACTGATACACATAATAGGGAAATAACTATTTAGAAGGGTCTATGGTGGCCTACGTGCTTGCACATGGACTAGCTAAGGGGACGACCTTTGACCTTTCACACAAAACGGAGGTATTTACAAGAATCATTACAATTGACAGAGGGTGATATTTACAAACAATTGCAACGTGCAGGATTCTCAAATCCGCAACAATATTGACGAAATATTTACATATACGATTCTGAAGACTTTTATATACCATATTGCTTCTTGTTGGCTTTTGCTTTTGTCTCCCACAGACTGCCCAAAAGATACATTTGTAGAAGTTGGAATGCCTCGGTTCTCCGGTCATGATGGCATGGCATATTTGAATGGGACACTGACACAGACCCCAAAGAACAAGTATGTCACCATTACAGTGCAGTCAATATACTTGTCCTGTCCAAACCTCATGGGATACTTACTGGTTTCCAATTGTGAAATCTGCCCACAAATGATGAATATCATCAACAGATGAACGACGAGCAAAAAATAAGAGTACTTTCACTGCTCAGTCGCACAGCAACATGTCCAGGAGGAATGAATCGATCGAGATCCAACAACGAATGCGAATTGTAAAAGTTTATGATTGAAAAAAGCTGGACTTGCTAGTCGGTAAAGCCGATGTTTCGGCCAGAATCCACTGGCCTTGTTCACTGCAGATATTGAAGTGATGAAGAAGCTTGAGAATCGCCATGTGACCTCCACCGTTGGTCGGGTGAGTTGTTCTGTAGACCAATCTGGGCGTGACGGTTGCTGACGACGTGGAAGAGATGTTATAGCCTTGTCCCACATCCGTAACAGATTAAATCACAAACCACCCCTTTTGGTGAAGGATGGCAAGATGTAGATTACACCTTTGTAGTGGTTCCAAACCCAAGTTGTGGTTCAGTTATGTATACGACACCTTTGTACTTGTAAAGAAGTGACAACAGTAATAATTATTTAATTACCTGAACAGTGTGAACGTTAAAAATCAATTCACACAAGAACCACACAATGACCCGTTGGAATTTCTGGATTGCAAGGTTAACATGAATGGTGATGGCCGCTTGGATTTTGAGGTATGCAGGAAACCCACACATATCAACCACTATTTATAGTTTGAGTCACACCACCAATTGATCCATAAATTATCTATCATTCACTCTCTTTTCTGCCGTTCAGATACTATTCTGATCACACAGGAGGGGAAATTGTGTGAAAAGGAGAATGCCAGGTGTGCTCTCAGTAAGTGTGGTTATGCCAGATGGTCTTTTTTAAAAGCAGGAAGTAGTAAAAACAACATCACATCCGGTGAATGACACCAGGCTGGATTGCAGATAGTGCAGTCAATATACAGCGGTTTTTTTTACCCTCTACCCTTAATCCTCTTCTGTGATCAAGAAAATATGACACGAGTGACCATTGCGTATGTGGCTGGGCTGTCTGAGGAAATGAGAAGATCCTTCTCCAAGTTTGGCATTGTTACATCATATAAACCCTACAATTATTCACAGTCAGTAAGTTCATGTTAAGAACAAGATCAGGAAGGAAAGGAAACGCGACTTGGTGGATGGCATCAGATGCGGAGAGCCATCATGCACTGGGACCTACATCTATCTATAATTCCAGTAATCTCTGTTTGTACGTTTGTCTGTGACCGCTGTTTCTCGACAACCACGGGTCCGATATACTTTTAACTTGCCAGGTATATTGCTGGGGACCCGAGGATGTGCCTTTTCAAGGTTTCATATTAATCGGACAATTACTTACCGAGCTATGTCCAAAAAACGATTCAACCAATCAGAGAGCAGCGAACTATCGCGTGTGCCGAACGTGGCGGACACACTCTGCCTCGGATGGCACATTTGAGAGCGTATTCATTTATTTCACGTTTGCAAACTATGTTGGCGTTAAACTATGTTTTAAAACTAATAAAAACGAATTTGCGATTCATTCGCTTTCCTGCGCGTTTGTGCACGCGATGGCGATTTCTTTACCAAACTCCGGAAGCCGTTCGCTTTGGACCAAACCATTTCATGTAAATAGAGGGGGGGGATTGTCACCACTCGCAAGCCGTTCGCTTTGGACCAAACCATTTCATGTAAATAGAGGGGGGGGATATAATTTTAGATATATATATAGTACGGGCATGCCCTAGTAGGAGAAACTCGAAAAACCCTCGAGGCCCACATAAACCAACATGGCCGTCCATGTTATGAAGAGGATTTGAACTCTGCTGTATATACACACTTAAACCTGCATGGTCACAGCTGATAACAGTCAAGTGGTTTCTAAGATAGAGAAAAAAGTGGTTTGTTCGTGGTGAAAAGGAATCCATTTGGGAAAGAGTTGAATCAACATCATTCACCAAAAGGGGCCGACCAACTCACCCTACCAACGGTAGAGGTCACGTGGCGATTCTCAAGCTTCTTCATCGCTTCAATATCTGCAGTGAACAAGGCCAGTGAGTGGAATCTGGCCGAAACATCGGCTTTACCAACTAATAAGTCCAGCTTTTTTCAATTATAAACTTTTACTGTTGAATGTGACTGGATGGATAATAACAACGATTTAAGGAATGAGAATTGATTGTTGAAAGGTTTGGGATCTAGATCAGGATGATTTTTTTTTTTACCCTCTACCCTTAAGTAAACTATTGTAAAAGACATAATTGAGTGGAAGGTTTTATATAAAGCAATACAAGACTTAGGAAATACAATCTCTATGATGGAATGACAAGAAAACCGATAAAGAATTTTTACGACGTCACCCGAGGTTACAGTTTTGAGAAATGTAGTTACAAATATCATTGGAATCCCCCAAAAAAACAATTGCAAGCACACCTTTCATCATTGCGGTGAACTCTGTACTCCATGGTGTGGTGCAAAGAAAAGGGCCCTGGAAATGTTAGGAAACAGGTTTTTGTGGAATAATCAATGGTAAGCCCTTGGAACGATAATTACCGATTTAACAACTAGAGAGTTAATAGAAAACCTCACTCAAGGCAGTCGTGAATCTGGGAAAAAGGACATGGGTGGGGCTCGACTAGCAGCGAATCTGATTGGTTGTTATGAAGTAAAAAGATAATATTTTGGTCAAATACTGCTAAACGAAAGGGTTTTGAAAGTGCAAACAAGGCTATTTATTTCTGCGGTGTTTAAGCATATGAATCACTTGAAACGACACTACCGGTCAAAAGTTTTGGAACACCTCAATTTTTCCAGTTTTTATTGAAATTTACGCAGTTTAATGTCCAGTGAATAACCTGAAATGGTACAAAGGTAAGCAGTAAACTGCTCGAGGTTAAAAAAAAAAAAGTTTAGGTTAGCAAAAACGGGAAAATAATGTAAATTGCACAGCTATATTGTAAAAAAAGGCCTTCTTCAGGGAATAAGTAATGGGTTAACAACTTACAGCTGTTCTGCAGCAATATACGTAAATTAAGCCTTGAAAGTTGATGCAAACAATTCCTACAGGTGTCCCAACCTCTGCTGATTACTTGATTACAAACCCCCTGTCTGTATAAAAGCAGTATTGGAACAGACTGTTATTACACCCTCTGAAGCATTATTTGGACAATATTGCACTGCAGGAAGTAGTATATTGGAAACTGGAGGAAACTCTGACAGGAAGAGGTCTGGCAGCCCAAAGCCACAACAGAATCAGAAGACAAGTTTCTGAGAGTCAACAGCTTGCGTGATCGGCAGCTCACAGGCCAACAGCTTCAAGCACAGCTTAACACTGGTCGAAGTAAGCAAGTCTCAGTCTCAACTGTGAAGAGAAGACTTCGAGCTGCAGGTTTGACAGGTCGAGTGGCAGTAAGAAAGCCATTGCTAAGATGACAAAATAAGAAAAAGAGGCTTGCCTGGGCCATGAAGCACCGCCAGTGGACTACTGAAGACTGGAAGAAGGTCTGATGGACCGATTAATCAAAATTTGAAATCTTTGGTTCATCACGCAGGGTTTGTGTACGCCGTCGAGTAGGCAAAAGGATGGTTCCTTAGTGTGTGACACCAACTGTCAAACATGGAGGAGGAAGCGTGATGGCCTGGGGCTCTTTTGCTGGATCCAGAGTCGGCGATTTGCACAGAGTGACTGGCACCCTGAACCAAAAGGGCTACCACAGCATTTTGCAGCGCCATGCAATACCCTCTGGTATACGCCTAGTTGGTCAGGGGTTCATCCTACAGCAAGATAATGACCCTAAACACACCTCCAGGCTATATCAAAACTACCTTCGAGGAAAAGAACAAGATGGTAGGCTTCAAATCATGGAATGGCCAGCACAGTCTCCAGACTTAAACCCCATCGAGCTGGTTTGGGATGAACTGGACAGAAGGGTGAAAGCAAAGCAACCTACAACTGCAACACATTTGTGGGAACTTCTGCAACAGTGTTGGGAAGAACTTCCCGAACAATATTTGATTTCCATTGAAGAAAGAATGCCACGAGTGTGTTCGGCGGTTATATCTGCAAAAGGTGGTTACTTTGCCGAGTCAAAAATTTAAATTAAATTTTGTTAAACAAAATGAATCTGTGATTTCTTTTTTATCTCCAATTGTTTATTTGTTCTATGCTTAATTTCAGAGTACATCGAGACATTAAATTGCGCAAATTTCAATAAAAACTGGAAAAATTGAGGAGTTCTAAAACTTTTGACTGGTAGTGCAGAACAACACTTGGTACAGCGCATAGCTCCGCCAGGTTGAACAGTTTATGTTTTGTATCCCACTGATAAGCCGGATCTGGAATCGGACCTGAACCAAAATCTAATCGGCTTGTTCTTGTCACCTAACCAACTTATCCCTCAAGTTTAGTCATAACTCGTCCATAACTTTTTTAAATATCATGTTATATAACGCTTTTCACCTGATCTCTCAATGGTGAAAAATCACTTGAAAATTAAATAATTCTCTTATCCAAATCCATATTCAGATCTTCACCAAAATCGAATCGATTCGTCCTTGTAAGACACCCAAACTGTCCACCAAGTTTCGTACAAATCCGTCCATAACTTGAGATATCCTGCTAAGTATAGTTTTTGGCCCGATCTCCCAATGGTGAAAAATCATTAAAAAAAAAAAAAAAATCTACCAGACGGATCCAGATCTGGATCTTCACCAAAATCTAATCATTTCGTCCTTGTCACATACACTAACTCTCTGCCAAAAAACAACATTTTGAGATATCATTAGAGGGAAAAAGCAGGTTCTGGCTCACTTCAAATTTAACATTGAAGTCAATGGGGAAAAAGGGAAGAACTTTTTGACTTTTCAAACGAAATAAAAAAAATCATCCCTATTTCTCCCTTCCCCATCTTTGCATTAACAAAGGTTAAATCCTTAATTCTAAAATATCCATATTTTCATTATACTCAAACAGAGAACCAACAAATATTTCCTCCCGTTTTATTTTAGGAAATGACTTAATTTTCTTATAACACTCATCACCTACGAAAATCTAAAATGAAATGATAAACTCATCTAATGACCTTGTTTGAGCTCCTCCTGAACTACATTTCATTTTGAGATTGCAGTGAATTATTTTTCCATTGATTTCTTGACGACCATCAAAGTTCTCAGTCCATTCAAGGATATTGTGTCCTCTAAGACGAGTCTCACTTACTCGTATTTAAATTTATCCACTTACTCGTTTTCTTTACAGGCATCCCCGTTATCTTCTCTATAATACTTATTTGATATTTTTCACTCATTGTGTTTCCCTTTTATATACCAAGGCTGATTACGTCTCCATCCCCCTGTTTGATTATAGCTTGGTTCTATCATTTATAATTTTATATAGCAGTAAAAAAAAACTTCTTTTCCCCATGTCAAATTCATAGGGAGAATTGGAAGGGCAGAAGGTGGCGTACTGCCGACCCAAACTGCTTTGCATTTCGACCAATTAATTTGCGTTGTACATGCTTGAGAGTAGACCCGTAGACACTCAAATAGCAGAGCAATGTCATTACTGCTGCGAACAGCAACACATACATCATCAGCATAGGCCGAAATGATAACGGGCTTTTCTGATGGAGTCACTGAAAAGCCCATAAGAGAAGATCGTAAACGAATCAAAAGGGGCTCAATGCAAAGAGAGTACAAGATTCCAGATAAGGGGCAACCTTGCCGAATTCCCCTCCCAATCCGCAAAGGTGAACAGAGACCATCATTGATTTTGATCAAGCCAAAAATGTGATTATACAATAAGGATACATAAGAAATAAAAGATGCCCCAAAACCAAATTGCTTTAAAATGTGAAACAAATACTCATGATTAACAGAGTCAAAAGCCTTTTCTTGGTCAATAAAAAAGAGACCGATATGTTGTTGTTGAAATGCACACACATCCCACAGGTCTCGTACCAAAAAGATGTTATCGTGCATAGATCTGTGCATAACACAGTACGATTGATCCTGATGTATAAGTGTGCTTAAAACAGTCTTTACATGGTTAGCGAGCGCTTTGGCAAAAATCTTGTAATCTGTGCAGAGAAGAGAAATTGGGCACCAGTTCTGTATCAATTGCAGGTCGTTTTTCTTAGGGATAAGGCAAACAACTGCACGTCGACAACTAAGGGGTAACAATCCCTCACGCAGACTGTATAAAAACACTGAGTGCAAAGCAGGACCAAGCATGTCCCAAAAGGTTTTATAAAATTCAGCTGGTAGCCCATCAAAACCAGGAGCCTTATGATCAGCAAGGCCATCTGGCACAGTTTTAAGTTCACCGAGAGTAATGTTCTCATCCAAGACATGCCGCTGATGCTCATCTATCTGGGGTAAATTGGTCGTAATATTCTGCATTGCAGGCACATCATTAGGCTTAAAGGAAAACACACTCTCAAAGTAAGACCGAACAAAATGAACAATCTCCATATTATCACTAAGAATATTCCCATCACGAGCCCGAAGACTAAGCATTTGCTGGCTCGCCTTGGTCGTCTTCTCAAACTTAAAGAAATCTTTACAACATGTGTCTGAGGACAGTAAACCATTGAATTTCAGCCTGACTAAGGCACCGATACCATTTTCTTGAATTAATTCCTTAAGCAGAGTTTGTTTTTCAAAGAGGAGTTGACACCGTCTTTCATCACTGATGACCTCAGCACCTTCCTGCAATCGTAGAATTTCTTGTTTCAAGGCATCAATACATAATTGTTTACTTTGAGAGCAATTGGTTTTGTATTACTGACAGAAAACACGGATCTGCGCTTCAGCATAGTCCCACCACTGACAAAGATTTAGGAAACGATGTTGGAAATACACAACCTTGTCCCAAAAAACCACAAAGGATGATTTAAAGAAAGGATCGCTCAGAAGGGAGGTGTTAAAAGACCAATACAAGGTGCGGCGTTTGAAACGAGGAAAAGAAAAACACAGTTTTACCAAAGAATGATTAGAGAAACCAGAAGGGACAATATCCGTATATGTCACAAGGTTGATAGCAGAGTTAGGAATATAAAATTTATCAAGACGAGCAAGTGAAAGATGATTTAGTAAAACCCAACACCAGCTAAATTGCTGCAGGTTTGGGTGTTGTGGCCGCCACACATCGTTGAGGTCATGCCGCGAAATTATACTGGAAAGAGGCCAACTTGAAGCTGGATGTGGCTCTGCACTATTCCTATCTAAAGTTGGGTTTAAAGTACAGTTAAAGTCACCCCCTAAGCACAACAACGTATCAGGAGAGGGGTGTCTTAGGAAATTAAAGGACTGATTAAAAAAAGTTCCTCTATCTGTACTATCGCTTGGAGCATAGACGTTAACAAACATAAATCGTTGCTGATTGTATTCAAACTCTACAGAGGCTAGATAGCCTGGTACGATTTCCTTAAAGATAGGTGGGGAGACAGACAAACGTGTACTGACAAAAAAAGCAATACACGCACTCACAGAATCTGTATTACTAAAAAACCAAGTGCCAATCAGCTGTTGCTGCCAATCAGCCATGCAGTCTGCAGTGGCACGAGTTTCTTGCAATAAAAGTACATCAATCTTTTCCCTCCTGGCTAATTGCACAGTTTGGGACCTACGCAGCTGACTGCGCCCACCATTAATGTTCAAACTTGTTATGTTCATAAAAACATAGGCAGCAACACAGGCATTACAGGTTTAAATCTTTCCTTGCTGTGACAAGGTACCTCGTCAGTCTTTTCAGTGATTGATCAGAAATATGAAGGGCCACAGATTGTTGTACAACTTCCTGAGCCACACTAATGAAGGCGTGTGTCAACGAAGAAATCGCAAATTTTCACGCGCCTTTTACGGTAAGTTTTTTGTAGGAAATCTATGATTTCAGCAGGAGGGACGGAGTCTCCAGAGCCATGCTCCGATGAGAAGTCGGCCTTACCATCACTCAGTGAGGCAACGGAAGAGCCCCCATCAGAGTCACAATCATTGCATTGAGAGTCCATTGCCGAAGCAACGGGCTCATCAACGCGACAATCTGAGACTTCAGCACTATCATCCTGCTGACCATGAGCTTGACAAGGCTCAGCTGCCTCAATGGAGGATTCGATCACAGATGGATCACTAGTTCCGACACACTCACCACTCCCCACAGAGGGAGGGGTGGCACAATCAACACAAGCTTCAGCAGGGGACACACATGGAGGCTCAACCTCACGTGGAGGTTTACCCTCAGAACACCGGAGAGACTCAGGTGCTGTCTGGCCAACACATAAATTTTCAGCATTTATCACATTACCCTCAGAATATTCTGAAGGCAGAGGAGGCTGAGGGATAACCTCAACTGTAGGCAACTGCTGAGGAGGAGGTTGCGCTCAATCGTTACCTTCACTAACCACTTGAGCGAAGGTTGGAGGACCGGCCAAGACCTTATTCTCAGGCTCGTTGAGGTCGCTAGAAGGTGAGAGAGTTCTTTTCCTGGTTCTCTGTTTGTCTACAATGGGGTTTGCGTCAGCACCACCCATATTATTTACATCATCGACAACGATCTCAGTAGAGCCCTGCTGTTCATAATCATTCAGGCTAGTGACTCTATCCGTGGACTTTTTCGGGCACGCGTCTTTTAAATGACCATATTCACCACACTCAAAACAAACTAGAGACTGTGGAGACAAAGACCCGATAAGTGTGACCTTCGACCTTGAAGGGCAATACCGCATTTAAAGAGGTTACACAACACGGTAAAACCATATAAACAAAACGACGAAAGGACATGACGTGTTTTAAACGGTTATTTTTCCCTCATACAAGAACCATAGTAACTGAAGAGACGACAGAACCAAGTTTGTTCAGTTCAGTAACCAGGTCTGTTCTTAAGGAATGGAGGACCATTAGAGAGAGAAACCCGAACTGCCGGCGTGTCGAGTGGACATACCTGAACAAACACGTCGGGAGCAAAGAAAAGCCCGCGCTCGACCATTTGAGCAACCATGGGCACTGTGAAAACAAAGATTACCACATGTTTATTCATGCGAGAAACCACTTTTACATTATCCAAACCGATTATCTCTCCGACAGCAAGGATAATGGCCTCGACGTCGATTCCCGACGGAGGTGAACAAACTAACGCATGCTTCCGGGTTAGCGCTTCAAGAGACGTGTAACGAGAGCTATCCGCAATCGTTTCCACGTTTAAACAAAGGATAAATGTACAAGCGTTACGCCTAGGACCCCCGTTGGGGAAGTGATGTGAGTGACAAAGTGGAAGACGCAGAAAACATGCTATGATATGATATTTCGCTCACAAGGTTCAGACATACATGGAGGCGGCAATCTTGGATTTTGACGTGGCGACCCAATTTTCAATAGCGTTCTTCCTTATGCCTAGATACACCCACACACCAGATTAGAAGTTGGTACTTCGCTTATTTTTCCAAGATATCCCGCTCACAAGGTTCAGACATACATGGCGGCGGCCATCTTTGATTTTGACGTGGCGACCCAATTTTCAATAGCGTTCTTCCTTATGCGTAGATACAACCACACACCAGATTAGAAGTTGGTACTTCGCTTATTTTTCAAGGCATTCCGCTCACAATGTTGACATACATGGCGGCGGCCATCTTGGATTTTGACGTGGTGATCCAATTTGCAATAGGGTACTTCCTTTTGCCTGGATACACCCACACACCAGATTAGAAGTTGGTACTCCGCTTATTTTTCAAGATATTTTGCTCACAAGGCTCAGACATATATATGGTGGCGGCCATCTTGGATTTTGATGTGGCGACCTAATTTTCAATAGCTTTCTTCCTTGTGTCGAGATACACCCACACACCAGATTATAAGTTGGTACGTCGCTTATTTATCAAGATATTCAGCTCACAAGGTTCAGACAAACATGGCGGCGGCCATCTTGGATTTTGACGTGGCGACCCAATTTTCAATAGCGTTCTTCCTTGTGTCTAGATACACCCACACACCAGATAAGAATTTGGTACTTCGCTTATTTTTCAAGATATTCAGCTCACAAGGTTCAGACATACATGGCGGCGGAAATCTTGGATTTTGACGTGGCGCCCCAATTTTCAATAGTGTTCTTACTTATGCCTGGATACACCCACACACCAGATTAGAAGTTGGTACTTCGCTTATTTTTCAAGATATTCAGCTCTCAAGGTTCAGACATACATGGCGGCGGCCATCTTGGATTTTGACGTGGCGACCCAATTTTCAATAGCGTTCTTCCTTGTGTCTAGATACACCCACACACCAGATTAGAAGTTGGTACTTCGCTTATTTTTCAAGATATTCAGCTCACAAGTTTCAGACACCCATGGCATCAGACACACATGGTGGTGGCCATCTTGGATTTTGACGTGGGTTGCAGCCACACACCAAATTCGAATGCGGTCCTTCGCTTACGCACGCATGCATGCACGCACACACGCATGCCCGCACGCACGCACGGACGGACGGACAGGAAAACCATAGGTCCCCTTTCGCTCCGTGGTGTGACGGGGGACAATAAAGGGTTAATGAAGCCAAAAAGCTCCAGTAAACAAACGAAAATAAAAAATATTTACGAAAAAAGAAACGGAAAAAGGTATTATGATTTGTAACACGAAGCGCAAAAAACCGAAGAGGGAACCGCCCATAAGGGGGAACCTTTACCGGTCTCACCACGTGTGCTCTCTCTCACTTTCTCACTCTCAAGAGGGGGGAAGGGATGATAACGTGGAAGGGGGATACACAAAAGACGGCACAAAGGTGAGAAGAGGTAAGGGAAGGGTAAAGATACAAACCACGAGCACGGAGCTACAAGGCCAAAACATGTGCGGACGCCATGACACCGCACCCAACACGCCGACAGGTGGAGAGAGAGAGAGAGAGACAGAGACAGAGACAGAGAGACAGAGAGAGAGAGAGAGAGAGAGAGGGAGAGAGAGAGAGAGAGAGAGAGAGAGACAGAGACAGAGACAGAGAGAGACAGAGAGAATGGCGTTTATATATACACAAAGAATTAAGTTAAGCACCCCCCCCCCCCGTTTTTTTACAACCTCGCACATTACAAGTTTGTTGTCGTCAAAACAGTGTAATATACCCATGATATTGCTATATTTTCTGGAGAAGTGATATTATGGTCACATAAAAACATAACAATCATGCCGTTTTCAATATTTTATTCTGAATAATTTAAGGTGAAATTTTTTGGGAATTTTAGGCATATTTTCACCTCAATTTAAGTATGGAGCTATAGGTCCATCACGGACAGTGTGGATGACGTTTAGGTTTTCTAACGTACAGTCATTGTTCTGAGAAGACCTCTAGCGATCTTTGCGTCAATAACGTGTGTAGGACCCACGTGATCGGATCACTGACTCAACCCTACGTCTCATAGACCCTGTAAGCCGTCGTATGCGTTGCTGTGGCAGGTTGTTCCATTCCCGATGTAATGCACGTTCCAATTCATCCAGATTGGCTATTGGAGGGACCATCTTCGCAATTTGTCGTCCCAACATGTCCCAAACGTGCTCGAGGGGGTTCAGGTCAGGACTGTACGCAGGCCAGGGGATGGTTGTCACAGCACCTTGCTCCAGCAAGGCTCGGACGCGTCTCGCACGGTGTGGCCTGGCGTTGTCATCCATGAAGATGGGATTGACGCAAAGATCGCTAGAGGTCTTCTCAGAACAATGACTGTACGTTAGAAAACATAAACGTCATCCACACTGTCCGTGATGGACCTATAGCTCCATACTTAAATTGAGGTGAAAATATGCCTAAAATTCCCAAAAAATTTCACCTTAAATTATTCAGAATAAAATATTGAAAACGGCATGATTGTTATGTTTTTATGTGACCATAATATCACTTCTCCAGAAAATATAGCAATATCATGGGTATATTACACTGTTTTGACGACAACAAACTTGTAATGTGCGAGGTTGTAAAAAAACGGGGGGGGGGTGCTTAACTTAATTCTTTGTGTATATATAGATGTCTGAGTATTTATGATTAAAGGGCAATTATTATAGAATGTCTATCCTCAAACAATTGTGTGATGTCGGCAATATGCTCCGTTTTTTGTATTGATAATCATGTCATAATCTTCTACGATATAAGAGAGCCTTTGGTCTGTGTCTCTGTCTGTGTCACCATTTTTCTCATAGATGGCTGAACGGATCTTCATCAAACTTTCAGAAATTCATCAGTGACTGCTTTGGAGTGTTGCAGGCAAAAAAAAAAAAACGTTAAAAAATAAAGTGAAAAAATATATATTCGGATTTGAATATCTTGAAAAAATATATATTCGTTTTTTTGGATTAAAAAAAAACAAAAGTCGCTCTATCGTGCCTGAGCCTTTTTGATTAATGACAACTATATACAAGTACACATTCGCATAAATAAAGACAAAACAATCACCAGACATTTGAACACAAATAATAAAACAATTTCAGAAGTGTTCAAAATTAGTGGAAAGGCTTCTTCTTCTTCCTGAACGTCATCATACTTAACTCAGAAACGTGATGAACGGCACATTCACCAGAATATATTCAACAAAAAGGTAAAATGATGATTTGATATTTGTGATGGATTCTGATTTGGATGTAATTGCTTTTACATTATATTTGCCCTCATTTCAAATATGTTAATGTTTCTTTTTCACTTGAGCAACGCCAGGTGCTCCAGCTATAAACGCTTATGTACTTTACTCGGGGTACAAATACAAATACAACTTTGGCTGGGGGTAACATAGGGTATGTGGCCGTGGCCTCATTCGGGAGTGTGGGGGACTGGGAGAGGGGCGTAAGTTCGCTATGTAAATGTGTACCGTGCAGCACCACCTGGTGATGGTGGCAGAGGGTATTACAATTTCCTTTGCTACCTGGGCAACACTGAGGTTATGAAGCACTCTTTGCATGGGAAAATTTTTCCTCCTTCCCTTTCCCCCCTTCCCCAAAACGGAGGAGCCTGTCAGCCACCCCCACTCCCCAAAAGATGTATATCTAATATATCTTTCCCTCTCCCCCCCCCCCCCCCCCACCCCCTTCCACTCCACCCACTCCCTTCCTCACCCCTCCCTCTTTTGCTCCACCTTTCCCCCTCGGCAACGCCGGGTACTCCTGTTAATCTCTTATACTGAGTTGTAATAAGTAAAACACCTACATTGAAGTGCTATAGCAAGAGAAGGTTAATGATCCGCAATTAATCTCAAAGAAATTTGTTAGTGATGGTTTATCGACTTATTGATTATTTTGCTTCCTTAATCTGGGTTCTCAGCTCTCTGTCGCATTACAGCAGAGTGACTGGGTTTGGAGTGGAACACCTGGAGGGCCTAAGTGGGAAACACGTTCTTGGTTCATCATCACAGCATGCAGATGCTTCAGAGAGCCTCAATTGTCCTACCCATTCTACTTACTCCCACATTCAGGTTTGGCTTGCATAGTTAGTCTTGTGCTCGCTGCTTGCGTTTGTCAATGTTTCATGTTAAATATCCAAGATAATGTATTTATTATATATGTAGCAGTCCAGCAATTAGTCGACTCTATTGTTAGAAGGGTTAAGATGAAGCAATGGTTGTTGATTATTGGCATGCATACCACTATATAATGAGTATTATTGGTACCGTTATGCTTTTGCTAATATCAGGAAGGCATTGTAGATTGCCTCTCTTAGTCTTTACAGAAACCACCATGTTCCCCTGAACCCCTGCCACCCTTTGTTTTGGTCAAAAGTGACTATCATTGAGTCTGCTTTCTCCAATTCAGCTTTGACATTCATTGTTTGAACAGACACAATGTGTAGTGTCAAGAGGGAAGAGTGGGGGTTCAGAAAGTCAATATATTTGCATCATTAATGTGAATCACCTTTGTTAAGAAAATTCAATATAAAGGTTCCATCGTTTACATTTTTAGCCGCGTCGCCGACGCTGCTCATAGAGTGCCCTCTGCTGTTGTTGTTGTTGTTGTTCTTCTTGTTCTTGCAGAGAAGACAAAACCTCAAAGCTCCACCCATTCTGGGAACCATAGCTCCACCCATTCTGGGAACCATAGCTCCACCCATTCTGGGAGAGCCTTCATATAAACAAATATCCACCATTTTATTAACTCGCATAGCTTTGAGGCCTGTTTTGTAGGCCCATGGTGTCTTCCTCTCTCACACAGTTTTATTTCAAATCAAATTCGATATATCATTTCATTTTTCACAGTCGCTAACATAGTTTTAGACTCGGTTGAAAAAAAACGGGAAGAAAATCCGATGAAAGTTGCCCTTTATAGAACGAAATGAATTCTCAAAGGCCTGTAACTTCAAGTCCATTGAGATTTTTTTTTTTTTAATCGCGGCATGGTCAGTCATACACCGCCCGAAATAACAGACGGGAAAATGCCGAGATATATATATTTTGTTTAAATCGCGGCATGGTCAGTCATACACCGCCCGAAATAACAGACGGGAAAATGCCGAGATATATTAAAAATTCGTCCATTTGATGACAATCGTCACGATGAAATATTTAATTTATACGTCGTCACAATAATGTGGAGAGAGGAGCATAGCTTCGTTCACGTGTCGCCACATACGGGAAATTGCCGAGATATATTTTCACTTTGCACAAAAATAACATCAAGTAATCGAATCAATAGGAATGACCTGTGCCTATAACATCGACGTTATAGGCACAGCTGCATCCAGGCATTGTGTAACATCGACGCGGCTTTTGTTTTAATTAAAACTTTTTGCACTTGTTTCCCAAAAAAAGACCAATTTTTGCTTTCCCTGTGTACCATGCAATGTATTGTCAAGTACCCAAGTATGGTCGGACCAAACTAGATAAGTGAGATGAGGGCTGAGGGCTGAGTTACTCACTGCCTTGATGCACCAACGTGAGTGCACCAGTTACTCCGAGGGTAGAACGGTAGATTATGATACAGGTGAAACCAACTATGAGGAGGCAAAAGGTGATTTCATAAATAATATTTCTTAATCCCCACTGTTCACCTTTAAAATACTTATTGTAGTTAATACTGATGAAAAGAAACACTCAATGATTAAAATCCACAGATTAAAAAACACGTTTCACAGATTTGAATGTAGTTATGCATCAGCCTAAACTTTCATGGCTGTAAGTAGAAGAAGAATGGGGGTTCTGAGGATTCTACCCAAATGCAAAGTGAATGGGAGGGAGACTTTTAATTCCACACCTCGGAATTTTATGCTCCCACCCACAGTCCCCTTTAATCCCCCTCCATTCCCCACCCACCTGGCAGCACATCATATTCTCCCCCTCTCCAATCTTGACATATTCACACTTTGAATTATTTTTCTCCATCCCATTGATACCTTTATGACTCGTATAAACCACTATGCGGAATTTTGTTCTTCCACCACCTCAATCGTTGGCATAATGGTATTTTTACATTAAACCCATATGGAGAGTCAATGAATACCTGTTTATGTTCTATTTTAGACAAGCGCTACGCCTAGGTCCCCCATCGGGGAAGTGATGTGAGTTGACAAAGTGGAACACGCAGAAAACATGCGATGATATGATATTTCGCTCACAAGGGTCAGACAAACATGGAGGCGGCCATCTTGGATTTTGACTTGGCGACCCAATTTTCAATAGCGTTCTTCCTTATGCCGAGATGCACCCACACACCAGAAGGTACTTCGCTTATTTTTCAAGTTATTTCGCTCACAAGGTTCAGACATATATATGGTGGCGGCCATCTTGGAGTTTGACGTGGCGACCCAATTTTCAATAGAGGTTCTTCCTTATGCCTAGATACACCCACACACCAGATTAGAAGTTGGTACTTCGCTTATTTTTCAAGATATGCAGCTTACAAGGTTCAGACATACATGGCATCAGACATACATGGCGGCGGCCATCTTGGATTTTGACGTGGCGACCCAATTTTCAAGTGTTCTTCCTTATGCCGAGATACACCCACACACCAAATTAGAAGTTGGTACTTCGCTTATTTTTCAAGATATTCATCTCACAAGGTTCAGACATACATGGCGGCGGCCATCTTGGATTTTGACGTGGCGACCCAATTTTCAATAGCGTTCTTCCTTATGTCGAGATACACCCACACACCAGATTAGAAGTTGGTACTTCGCTTATTTTTCAAGATATTTCACTCACAAGTTTCAGACATATATATGGTGGCGGCCATCTTGGATTTTGACGTGGCGACCCAATTTTCAATAGCGGTCTTCCTTGTGCCTAGATACACCCACACACCAGATTAGAAGTTGGTACTTCGCTTTTTTTTCAAGATATTTCGCTAAAGGTTCAGACATATACATGGCGGTGGCCATTTTGGATTTTGACGTGGCGACCCAATTTTCAATAGCGTTCTTCCTTATGCCGAGATACACCAACACACCAAATTAGAAGTTGGTACGTCGCTTATTTTTCAAGATATTCATCTCACAATGTTCAGACATACATGGCGGCGGCCATCTTGGATTTTGACGTGGCGACCCAATTTTAAACAGCGTTCTTGCTTGTGCCTAGATACACCCACACACCAGATTAGAAGTTGGTACTTTGCTTATTTTTCAAGATATTCAGGTTACAAGGTTCAGACATACATGGCGACGGCCATCTTGGATTTTGACGTGGCGACCCAATTTTTAATAGCGTTCTTCCCTATGCCGGGATACACCCACACACCAGATTAGACGTTGTTACTTCGCTTATTTTTCAAGATATTCATCTCACAAGGTTCAGACATACATGGCGGCGGCCATCTTGAATTTTGACGTGGCGAACCAATTTTTAATAGCGTTCTTCCGTATGTATGCCGGGATAGACCCACACACCAAATTAGACGTTGTTACTTCGCTTATTTTTCAAGATATTCATCTCACAAGGTTCAGACATACATGGCGGCGGCCATCTTGGTTTTTGACGTGGCGACCCAATTTTAAACAGCGTTCTTCCTTATGCCTAGATACACCCACACACCAGATTAGAAGTTGGTACTTCGCTTATTTTCCAAGATATTCAGGTTACAAAGTTCAGACATACATGGCATCAGACATACATGGCGGCGGCCATCTTGGATTTTGCCGTGGGTTGCACCCACACACCAAATTCGAATGCGGTCCTTCGCTTACGCACACATGCACACCCGGACACACGGACGGAGGGGAACGCCATAGTCCCCCTTTCGCTACGCTGTGCGACGGGGGACAATAATCCTGTACGAACTGAATAAAATTAATTAATAAGTCATCTTCTCTCACAGGAAATTGTATTAGAGATGCAAAATGAAAATACGTCTTTTGCCACAATTTGGGGTTGAAATTATTGATTTGTTTGAAGACCTTTTGAGCGACCAAGACCCACAGACCGAGTTATACCATGATGACCCAGCAGCCAGGTTTTACATTAGAAACTCACAAAACCCTGAAAAACAGATCTACCTTGATGGTTCTCATTGTATGACTTATCTTGAAGACCAACTTTTCAAGATGTTTCTTGATGAGCCAGAATACGAGTTTTTCCTCCGAGACTGACAAATTTCTGAAAATTGGAAAAAGGGATTTTTCCCTGATGGTCCACAGTCAAACTATGTGAGACCCACACAATTTCTGAAAATTGGAAAAAGGGATCCACCTTGGAGACTTGGAAAGCTGGTATATTTTGGAGAATCAAAAAGTGGTTTCTACCAAAAAGCCGATCTGTTCTAAAGCTATCGACGTTGTTCTTCGTTGGATGGTGCTTGATGAGAGGTAAGTTCAGTCGATTAGAAATAAATTAATTATATATTATTTAATTCAATATTAGATAAGTAATATATTATTTTATTTTATTTTCAGCAATACTTCCAAGATAAGTGAAGTACCAATCAGTACCAATCGAAGTTGTACCAATCAGTACCAATCGAATAAGCGAAGTACCAATCCGAGATCTCGCGAGATTTCGAGACGACGTCACGAATTTTTCGAAGCTCCACACGGTCTCCACGTTTTCAAAGTTAAGTCTGTTCACAATTGTAACTGTATTTTATCTTTCAGCGTGTGAACTTATAGTGAGCCCCTTAGATGTTTCTCGGTGTTTATCTTTAATAAATTAATCGTTTGTTTGCCGCGCGGGGTGTGAGGCCTTGCAGCCTCAGGATTCCCCCGTCGAAGTTTGTTTCTTCCCTTGCTCGTTTTGCTAGGTTTTTTTATTTTTCCCTTCTCCCCCACACTTTCACTGAACATCTACTATTTATCTAACGTTGTAACCCCCACCCCCCACCCCCCCCCCCCCAAAAAAAACAAAAAACTTTTATTTCCATTTCTCCTCGTGTGCTTTTGCCTCTGCCCACGTGCGCTGTCTCGCCCCGCCCCCATTTTCCCCTTGCCTTCCACATTTTGCCCTGTTCAAGTGACTCGTAGTCGTCGCTCTAGGCTTCCTCTCCCCATTGGTATTTTTGTGAATGTAAGATTGTTCTTCACAGTTCTGTTCAAATATGTTTAAACTTTCCCCTTCAGTGTCTTATTCAGTGGTTTATTACAACACGCTGTTTTTCTTCTTATTTAAAAGGCTCCTTTCAATTTCCTCTTCAACTCATTCCATTTCAAAAAAATATTCAATCTCTTATGATTCCAAATCACTCCATGCTCTAAATTCTCATTCATTCCATCCCTCCTCCATTGTTCTTAAACGAATCGCTAACTTGAAAATCACAACAAACCCAATTTGTTATATATGTTCATCTTTCATTAATCATCCACTTTCTAAACTCCCCACTTGCCCCTCCCCTCCGAATCTCCCCACTTGCCCCTTCCCTCCTAAACTCCCCCCTTGCCTCTCCCCTCCTAAACTCCCCCCTTGCCCCTCCCCTTCAAATCTCCCCCCTTGCCCCTCCCCCCCCTAAACTCCCCTCCTAAATTCCTCCCTTGCCCTTCCCCTCCTAAACTTCCCCCTTGCCCCTCCCATTCAAAACTCTCCCCCAACCCCTCCCCTTCAAATTTCCCCCCCAACCATCCCTCCCAAATTCTCCCTCCTCCCACCTTCTTCTCAAAGCTGCCTCCTCCCCACTTCGTCTCCCTTCTATGTCATACCTCCACCTCCCCCAACCTTCTACTTTCCTCTGCCCCCCCCTCAAACAAACCCTCACTGTGTAGTGGGGGGGCCAATGTTTTCCCGTTGAATTCAAATGTTAATTTGTGGACACTGGTTGGGTTGTCTTTAGGGATGATAGAAGTTGTAGAAAAAATATGTCTCCATTTTTTTCAAGTTCTTTATAGCGGCCATTTTGGATTATCAAAATGGCGTTTGTTGAAAACCGAAATTGTCATTATCTTGGCTTCTAAATGACCTAGAGTGTTAATTTTGGTGTCCAAATGTACATATTTGCGGATACTTAATCCAATAAACACACATTTATACACCTACATATGATCAAAAGGGTTCTTATGGCAGCCATCTTGGATTTTCACGCACTTATGCCAACACATATATATATATTTTTCCATCATTTTCACTTCTAAATCACATAAAGGCTGGACTTTAGTGTTCAAATGTACACTTATAATGTCTTTGTGCAATATTTTTAGTTGGCAGTGTTCATTGTTACATTGAAGGATCTCCATCCTCCTCATCATCAGTGTTATCGATTCCCATGGGGCGCTCCTGACCCGTGTTACCACACACCTCTTCATCTGCCCCACACATACACATCTCAGAACAGTTGAGATGCTGAGACCTGCATGAGCAGTGAGACATGCATTGGGTCTTCTTGCAGTTACATTTGATTAGATGTGTGATGGCAGCTGGGGCTGGAGGGTCCTTGGTTGTGATGGGCACCAGCTGATCTCCTTCTGCTCTCCATCCATGTTCTGTTGGTTGTGGAAGCTGGGGGTGCGGTACATCAGCCTGATGCCACACCATGGCCTGGAAATGTGCACGAGCAATGGCTTCATGTAAAGCTCCCCGTGTTGGTGGCAGCTTCTGTGCCTCTAGCTGTTTCTTGGTAAACAGTCTCCACCTCAGCTTGCCCACATCCACAACTGTAGTACGAGGCTCATACAGCTGGCATACAAATGCCTCAATGTCACTTTCTGTGTCAGCTCTCAGCTCCTCAGAGGCCCCAAGGTCATGAAACGCAGATACCACCTCAACAGAGCACCTATTGAGGGCTTGCCAACATGTGAGCTTTCCCTTGCCGGCAAACCGACCAGTCTGGTCTGCTCCCGTGAATGCATGGAATCCTGGTAGGGCTGCAGCCTTCCTGACACCAAGTTCATGTACTATTGGTTCCAGTGAGATTTGCCTCTTCTTGTTCCCCACACCCGTGATGAAGTATGTGTCTTTGCATAGTTCATGGTACCGGTGGAGTGCTAGGATGAATACATCAGTATCAGGTGACTGAATGTACAGCTGTGTTGCACCTCTTCGGACGGCATCTAGACTGTGAAGAAAGATCCTCGTATCAGCCTCCTCCTGGGAGCTACGGAGATGCTGTACATCCATGCAGTTGGAGAAGACATCCTGCCTTGAAGTGACGATGAAGACCTTGGTAGTCCCCTCAAAGTGACACAGAGCTTTCTTTGCCAGATAGACAGTTAGCTCATCTTTGGTGTTGGTGTGCGACAGGAACTGTTTTGCTGTCAGTTTCCCAATCGGGGTGCTGTCTTGAACGTGGTAAGCAGTGGGCGGCTTGCCACCTTGGCGCCTCTCCCGTGTGGCCTCTTTCAGTGAATTTGGCAGATCATATCGGTCAAACACGAGGTGGACTTCATCATACCCGTTGGTCTTGCAGTCCAGTGTTGCATTGAAATGGCCAGCCCACTGGGCACATGTTTTGACCCATTGTGGCTTACCCATTGCTTGCACTAATGCCATGCCGTCTATGACAGTCACCTTCTTGGGAGGGGGTGGAGTATGTTCAGGATTGTCGTCGTCTGGCTGCTGACCAGTGCCAGTTGACTTCTTGGGTAGATCTTCTAGGATGCCCATGAGCTTGCTTTTGTCTGTGCATGGTAGTAGTGTCCCAGCCATTGCAAAGAGGGTTCGTGGAAGCGCGGTGAATTCATATTGACCTATGGCATCCTTCAAGTTGATCTCTGGTCGTGAGCGGGCCACGATCAGCATGCGCGCAAACAGTGACCTGTCGTCTTTCAGCTCTACAACCTTGTCTGCCAGTTTGTGCTTCACAGCTTTCCTGGCACTCTTCCACATCTTCAGTTTGACCTTTCCCATTCTGGCCCAAAGGTTGATTTCATTTGTGTTGATGCGCTCTGCAACAAACGTGTTATACGCTTTCTGACCAATCTCATCTTGGTTGCAGACATCCTTCTGTACTTCAGCTGGCATCACCACCTTGGTGATGATAGTCGTCAGGTCTTCACCCTCATGCGTCATGGGATTCATGGACTCTCTGATCACATTCTTCAGTCGACGAATGCTGTCTTCCTGCCGAGCCCAGACTGTGGTTGATAGGTCGTGGTGCTCCTTGCGTGTAGCTGATTGTGAGCCAGCCATCTGACGGGCTTCTTCAGCAAGCCTACTCAGCTCTGGTGCTGTCAGAAAGAACCTTTCGCGGGCACTGGCATTCTGGGTAATGCCCACAATACCCCCTGTCACCTTCATGATCCTGTTGATGTGCTCCAGTGCATGGTCCACACCTACAGCACAGAAGGGGATTTCATTCTTATGGACACTGAAGTTCCCATCCATGAACTCTTGGTAGATCCCTGGATCTGTCATCTTCAGGGCCTTCATCTCTGCAAGGTACCGGGGAGTCAGCCTGGCATATTTCTGTTTGCCATGTGCAAAGAAGTATATGCACATCTCATCCAGTGAAGACAGGTGAAGCTCAAATTGTCCATCACGGGTGGCACGGATGAATGTGTATATCAGCATTATCATCCGCATGTAGCGTCGCACAAACTTGAACAGTGGACTCTTGGCTTCTTTCCTCTCATCAAACTTTGCCATGGCCTCCAGGACTTCGTTTGACTCAAGGACAGCTAGCATGTTGTTCTGCGCGCTTGTCATCTCCTCTCGGTTGTGTAGATGACAGCTCTGGGCAACCTGTTGTGCTGACTGGGTACATGGGCCCCTCAGATGGGGATGCTCTTGGAAGAATTCGTCCACATAGAGGTCGAAGAGGGCTTGGACAGTGGTGATGTGGGCCTCCAAAGCCCTCTTCATGTGCTTGGCTTCCAGTATTTGTCTGGTCGTTGTTGGGCCATAGATATCAGCCTCAGACCAAGCCTCGTCAAGACCACTGTCCTCTATGGCATTCCCAGCAGCCCTCAGTGCAGCCATCACAGTGTGCATCTCCCCTAGTCGCAGTACCCACTTGCCTTTGCAGTCATCTCTGGTCATCTCCAGCTGTTTGGCTCGCTCATACAGGGCCATGTCTAAGGTGATCACTGTCTTCCTATCGGGACCCATGACCATGCAGTTGATTTGCTGTGTCTGTTTCAAGACTGTTATCAGTGTTTGCCATTCATGGGCTGGTGCTGCTACCAATGGCAGGGCGTTGACCTCTGTCAGAGGCTTCGAAGAGGAGAGCAGTGAGTTGTAGGCTGTCCAAGTTGGGATATCGTGATGCTTGATCCTACTGCCAGGTGGTTGTTTTGGATCGTGGACGAGTGACCCAACAGGGTCAGCATGCTGGGGTTCTGCAGCTTGCAGCTGGTCATCTGGTGGGATGATGTCGTCTTGTACGTCCTCAGCTTCAGCTGTTCGCATGATTGTGCGTGAAAGTAGCCACACTGTGTCCGTCGCAGAGTACGGCTTGGTGACATCTGGGTTTGACCGTGTCTTGAAGCTATACGTGGTACCTGTGGCAGATTGTTTGTTTGGTGCTTGGCAAGGAACAAAGTCTGGAGCAGTCAGAACCTTGAGTGAGCGGTGTCTGGCCTTTCGGTCATGTAGTGTCAGTGTTCTATGTTCATCTGTGGAGGGTGCATGTTCCCGTCGTTGGTAGAGTGCCCAGGCTGTAGCATGGAGTGTCCGCTTCCCATCAGGTGTGTCTTCATTGAAGTCACTGTTGTCCACTGCAAAGAAGACAAACGTCCCTATGCGCATGGTTCTTGGAAAGTATACACCCTGTTCTGTCGTAGACTCTATGACTGAGTTGGCCAGCTGTGTCTCCAACCGCAAGATCCGACTATAATCAACAGACAGACCGAACCCATGCAGGAAATCCAGAAGCTTCTTGTTTCTGGTGGACTGATGGACTACAATGGCAACGGCAAGCTGCTGTGGCCATTCTAAGCGATGGCGGAATGGTGCATCTGGCTCTTTGGGCTTGTACGTGACTTGGCGTTTTGACTTGTAGCCGTACATGATGTTCTGACTGATGGTTATAACATCTCGATGAATAGTGGCTGAGCGCATAGTCTCTGGCTCAATGCTCGTGGCTGGTCCTTCCAGTAGCCAGCGGAGGAAAGCATAGAGTACTTTGGGTACATGCTTTTCAGCATCATCAGTGTTCATTTCTCCTTCAAATTGCCATGGGTGCTTGTTCTGACAAGCAATGGCACTGCGGAGAACAGAGGCACTCTCAAACAGTTGTTCGATGTTTTTTTCATTTGTCTTCGTCATTGCATCTTCGACAGCTGCATCACGCACGGCAGTGGAGAATACACAGTCTGACTCGTTTCGACGTTTTGGTTTCATGAAGTGAACGTCATCAATGTGAGAGTTGATTTTCTCCTTCATGCCTTGGGTAGTAGGTGATGGGACATTGTGCACACCATTATTGTCAAGAATCCTGGAGTAAACCGACTTCAGGTCAGACATGTTGAGAATTTCACCAGCTTGGAGTAGAGAGCGAACAAGGCTGACAAACTCAATGTCTGCGGCTATTTTGATAACATTAGTTTCTTGCAGTATGTGTTCTTTGTCATCACTTGATGTCCCACTCTTGGGAGCACGTTGGACATTCTGCACCCAGCATGGGAGATGATACTTGACGTCGATCGCATGAGCATCATGTGCACTGATGGCAGCACTCAGCTGAACTTTCCACTTGTGGTTGCTGCCTTCTTCAACAGCTTTCTTCAGCTGTTTACCTGCGTTGAACGTGCATACAACATGTACACTTTCCTTAGTGACCTCTTGACAGAAGAAACAAAGGTCTCTGTTGAATGGAGTTGATGATGAACGTGTGAAGCGAAGAGTCTCGTCTTGCGTAGAACCTGAGGTACTTGCAGCGGCAGGTGCAGAAGAAGGACGTCCACACCTCTTATGAAGATGCTGGGTGTCGCCATGTTCGCAGGCTTTCTGGTGGCGAACTCTAGCACGCTCCAGGTGAGCAGTGTTGCATGTAGATCCATAACATGCCCGGTGCCACTTTGCTTTATTGTTCCTCAAGTCAGTGGCAGTGAAACAGCTTAATCGTTCGCTGATCTGTTTGAAGTCGGCATCACCATATCGTGCCCTCTCCTGGATGAACTGGAGAAACTTTGCATATGAGCCCAGTGCTGGCTCAGTCACTAGTGCACCTTGGGGATCCTGGCACTGAATGCAAAGTGTGAAATCAGTTTCTTTCTTGGTTTTCTTGCTTTTTGGCTCCATCATAGCTCAGGGTCACGAATCTGGAACATACAAATAACAAATAACAATTAAGATAGATGTGCATTAAGTTAAATTTTGGACACTGGTTCGGCTGTGCCATAAAAACCTATTTTTATCCCTTGTAGGTTATTAAAGAAGGTTTCATTCAATTCTCTATCCCCAAAAATGTACAACTGGACACCAGAATCGAAACTCTAGGTCATTTAGAAGCCAAGATAATGGAATTTTACGTTTTCGACATCCGCCATTTTGAAAATCCAAAATGGCCGCCATAAAGAACTTGAAACAATTGGAGACATATTTTTTCTAGAACTTATATCATCCCTAAAGACAGCCCAACCAGTGTCCAAAAATTAACAAGCAATTTCACCGGGCATTTCAATCTGCTACATTGGCCCCCCCACTAGTGCCTCATCCCATCACCATCAAACCTTTCGTCCTCCTCATCCTTCCCTTTCTTGTAACTCTTCTGTAATCTCTGACACACGATCAACTGCTCTTCCTACATCCCCCTCTCACCCTTCATCTGACCCTACCCCTCCCCTCCCCTGTCCTGCACCCGATGCTCCCCCTCTCTCCTCACTAACGGTATGGACCTCAAACATCCGGGGCCTTCGCTCAAACCTGATTGATCTCTCCATTCAGGTTGCTTCTGACAATCCAGACTTGATCTGCTTAACAGAAACTTTCCTCCTTCAGGATGTCTCTGATTCCTTAATATCTCTTCCTGGTTACTCCCTCCTCCGGTACGATAGACCTGAGCCTCGTCCTCGTGGTGGGTGGCTATCTTTATCAAAAACTCTCTTCCTCACTCTCCCTGCACTGCCCTCTCTCCACCCCACCCACAGGAGTACCTCTGGCTACGGCTTCCTCTTCGCTCCCTCCTTTTGTTCATATGTGTTCTGTACCGTCCTCCAAACAGTGATGACTCCATTTACATTTCGCTGTCGGACAACATGGACCAACTTCTATCAACTCATCCAAACTCTCTCTTCCTCATATGTGGCGACTTCAACTGTCATCATGCCAGCTGGCTGGGTGTGGGTTCATCTCTCACCAGCCATGGCACCTCAGCAAAGGACTTCTGTGACTCATTGGGACTGAAACAATCTGTCAATTTCCCGACCCGGATCTCAGTCAATGGAGTGTCTCCTCTTCTGGACTTGATTATGACTAACTTCCCTGCAAATGTCTGCTGCTCTTCTTCTGCTCCAATCGGTTCTTCTGATCATGTGCTTGTTAAAGTGGACATCTCACTGGCCATTCTCAGAGAGCCTCCTCAGCACCGACGAGTCTGGCATTTCACTCAGGCCGACTGGCACGGTCTGCAAGCAGCCATCAATCAACTGGACTGGTCTCCCATCTCTAATGCCTCTGACATCAATTCTTCCTGGGAATTCTTCCAAAGCAAACTGCTCTCTCTCATGCACAGATTTATCCCAGCTCGTCTTCAGTTGTCTTACCCTTCCTCCCGTCCATGGTACACTGAATCTTGTGGTGAGGCAGTTGCCCTGAAACAACTTGCCTTTGCGTCTTGGAAGGCAAATCCAACTGAAGGCAATCTCAGTTCCTTCCACCAAGCTCGAAACAAGTGTGTTTCTACCCTCAGGAGTGCCAGGAAGCACTATCTCTCCACACTCAAGATTGAAATCTCAAACCTGTCTCCTTCCTCCAAATCCTGGCGGTGTCTGGTCAAATCCGTTTCTGGTGTTTGTTCCCCCTCCATCCCCTCCCTTACCCCAAATGGCTACACAGTTGACACCGCACGTGACAAAGCCGAATGCCTCAACTCTGTGTTTGCCTCAAAATCTTGTGTCCCAAACCCATCTCTCTCTCTCTCTGTTCCCACCTTTCCCAGTCGAACCCAACTGCTCCTGGACTCTGTGTCCTTCTCTCCTGACAAGGTGGAGAAGTTTTTATCAAACCTCACCTGTGATTCTGCAACTGGACCAGATGGCATCAGCCCACGGGTCCTAAAATCCTGCTCTTCCGCTCTATCTCACCCTCTCTCTGTTCTTTTCACCCTCTCTTTTGCTCAAGGTCATCTGCCAGCATCTTGGAAATCAGGAAACATTACAGCTTTACACAAAAAGGTGCAAAAACAGATCCTTGCAACTACAGACCAATCAGCCTGGTCCCAATTATCAGCAAAGTCATGGATTCCATCATTGCTTCGGATATCAAATCCTTCCTCTTCTCCAATGGCTTGATCTCTGATCATCAATTTGGATTCAGACCAGGTCATTCTACTCTGGACATGTTGCTTCTGCTGTCTCAACAATGGATGGAGGTCCTCAATGCCAAACAGGAAATCAGAGCTGTCTCACTTGACATATCACGTGCCTTCGATACGGTCTGGCACCCAGCTCTGCTCACCAAACTCACCTCCTATGGTGTTCATGGAAATCTCCACTCATGGCTTGCGGACTTCCTCTCTGGTCGTAGGCAACGTGTGGCCCTGAATGCATTTCTCTCATCTCCCCTTCCTGTTCTGGCTGGAGTTCCCCAAGGTAGTGTTCTGGGCCCTGTGCTATTTCTGGTCTTCATCAATGATCTCTCCGACTCTCTGGAAAATCCTCTCTATCTCTTTGCTGATGACTCCACTATCTGCCGCTCCATTCCTCATCCCTCAGATCGGCAGTCTGCAGCCTCCTCACTCTCTGCAGACCTGGACAAAATCACAGACTGGTCAAACAAGTGGAACATGTCTTTCAATCCTGACAAATCTCACACTCTTACAATGTCTCTCCGAAAGGACCGACTGGAAAACCCTCCCATCTACTTTCTCAACAATCCTCTCCAAGAAGTTCTGTCGTTCAAGCTTTTGGGTCTCACTATCTGCCATGATCTTTCTTGGAAAAACCACATTTCCAAGCTGGCCTCCAAAGCCAGTCGCCGACTGGGCATCCTCCGTCGTGCGAAGTCCTTCCTTGGCACACCTGAGCTCCTCGCCACATACAAGGCTTTCATCCACAGCTCAATGGAATACTGTTCCCCCCTCTGGGCTGGTGCTCCTGCCTCACACCGAGCTCGACTTCACGCTGTTCAGGCCAAAGCTTTCAGAATCATTGGAATCTCCTGCGATGAAGTCAACTCCGAGGGCCTTTCACTCACTCACCGCAGGCAGGTTGGTGGTCTTTCTGTCTTCTACCGACTCCTCTCCAGCCTTGCTCCCCCAGCTCTCTCTGGGCTCTGTCCCCCCAATATTCCTTCAGGTCGCACAAGATCTGCCTGCAACCCTCTCATGGTTAAACTGCCAAAATCTAGGCTCTCTGCTCACCTTCACTCTTTCATTCCCCTTTTCTCCCGCCTCTGGAACAAACTCCCCCACTCCCTTCAATCCCACTCCTCCCTCCAGGTCTTTAAAACAGCTGTTCACCACCATCTCTTATCTTCCCCCATCCAAAACCTTGATCTTTTCTACCCCCAGTAATTCATCCCAGAGTCCTTGCAGTGTTCATATGTTTTATACCTCTCCCCAAGTCCTCCCGATGTCCCTGCTCTCAAATGTTGTGTTTGTGTCCTTCCCCCTCTCTTACCATCTTGTCTGCCGCTCCCCTTGTTTTTTGTGTTTTGTGTGTCAGTTTGACTTTTTGTGTGATGAATGTTAGCTCTTTCACGAGCCTCGATCTTGTATCCAAAAAAAAAAAAAAAAGCAATATCAAGAAAGTTCTGGGAAGAATGTGCTGGAAAGTTCTTCCTCCCCCTTTCTACTTTTTCAAACTTGAAAGGACAAAGTTCACTCTCAAGACAAAATTGGCAGAAAAGAAAAAAACGTATTCAAAACTAGAACAACACTCTTCGACATCACGATGTCGACCGATATGCCTCCACCCACATTAGTACATCATTATAATACTTGTACCGAGTTTGATTTAAATCCATTCAGCTGTTCTCAAGTTATCACATTTTTACCTGACATGACATCTGACCTTTGACCCCAAAATTTAATCAGTTCATGTTTACATCATTATATATACCTGTACCAAGTTTAAATTTAAATTCCTTCAGGTGTTCACAAGTTATTACATTTTTATCCGACATGACCTCTGACCTTTGACCCCAAAATCTAATCAGTTAATCTTTACATCATTATAATATCTGTACCAAGTTTAAATTCGATCACTTCATCTGTTTTCAAGTTAGACCTATCACAGACTTTTCCCTTTGACCTCTTCACCCCAAATTATAATTATCGGTTAATCTTTACATCATCATACATACCTGTACCAAGTTTGACTAAGATCCCCTTCAGCCGTTCTCAAGTTATCATGGCAATGAAAACCTATCATGGACGGGCGGACAGAAGGACAACCTGAAAACATAATGCCTCCGTCGACTTTGTCGGTGGAGCCATAAAAATATATGATTGAACTATTTAAAAAATAAAAATAAAAAGTCTTGGGTCAGGGATGGGATGGGTTTGGGTATTAAATGTGAGGGTTAGGATTGGGGTTGGGACAGGCTGGGATTTTAAATGTGAGGGTTAGAGTTGTCTCGGGATAGGTTAGGGATGGGACAGTTTGGGATTTTAAACGTGAGGGTTAGGGTTGGGATTTTTAATAATAATAATAATAATTCATTTTATTTGTATAGCGCTTTTCATGAAGCCCAAAGGCGCTTTGACAGAGTGCTAAACATAATGCATAACAAAACATAAATGTGAGGCATATGTGCATAAATGCATAAATAAGTGCATAAATGTGAGGGATCAGGATGGGACAGGTTGGGATGTTAAATGTGAGGGTGATGGATAGGTTGTTGTATAAATGTGAGGGTTAGGGATGAGATTTGAATAAACACAGTTCCTTTGACTTACAAATTTGGTGTTTAAATGTGAGGGTGAGGGATGGGTTAGGTTTGGGTTTAAGTTATCATAACCAATACCTCAGCAGATGCCACCTGCTCTTCACCCTGGACTTGGTCCTCCTGTCCAGAGGTGCATAAGTAGAGGAATGTGAAGCACCAGCCTATTGCTTTCAAGGACATTATCTGCTTTGGTCTTGGTTTAGGATTAGGTAAAGCAGATGCCCAATGTTACACACCGCAGACATCGTCCTCTCGTGTCCAGAGGTGTAAAGTACAGGAATGTGAAGCACAAACCTATTGCTTTCAAGGGAATCATCTGTTTAGTTTTGTTTTCTGAAGTTCCTGTGAATAAAATGAACCCACAATTTATTCTTCCTTTAAATCACATAACTTACAAGTCCAAGGAAGTGTATCTAAAATATCAACAATCTTAAAGAGTTCATTACACCATCGTTTTGTATAAACTTTCTCAAAGTGTGATTTCCACCAATGTATTCTTACAGTATCACCAACCTTAAAATTGAGCTTTCTTGAGTTACTCTCCTTTTTGATTTCGAATTTTGTACATGTTTGATGGTTTTGATTTTGTTGAGGAATGAACTGTATTATAGTAATTTTATACAATACCCTGGTGTTGGGCTAGCGGCGAGGGTGCCAGCTTAGGATCCTAGGATCCTGGGTTCGAATCCCGGTCGATCGCTGAATTAACGCCAGGGGGGTCGACTCAGCCTGTCATCCTTCCGAGGTCGGCTAATTGAGTACCAGTTCACTGGTAATTCCCTGCTTGTCGTAAAAGGCGACAAAAAGGGTTGGCGGCAGGAAGGGCATCCGGCCGTAAAACATTGCTTCAAAAAGGGGACCAAAAAACAACAACAACCACGGTCCCCGAAAAAGGCCAACCCCCGCTTTGCGGGGAAAAATGGCCTCTATGACCCTGAATTATAGGTACCCATTGTTGATGACCGAGGTGAGTGAATTTTTTATATAGTCTCGCTTTCAAGGTGCGATTAAAACACTCAATAACAACTGCCTTTCCTTCATTAAAGGTGCTGTATAATGTGATACCATTATCTTTAAGAAATTTTATAAATGTTTTGTTATAGAACTCTGTTTCCTCATCAGTCCATAACTTCTTTGGTTTCCTTTTGCTTTGACGAAATATTTCACTGAAAGCTAACATAAGAGTATTACCCCTTTTGTTTTTCAAAGGAACAACCCAGGCAAAGGAACAACCCTTTGAAAAACAAAAGGGGGAGGAAGAGAAAGTTGGGATGAGTGGATCGAAGTTGGTCCATGTTGTCAGACGGCGAGATGTAAATGGAGTCATCACTGTTTGGTGGACGGTACAGCACACATATGAACAAAATATGGGAGCGGAGGGGAAGCCATAGCCAGAGGTACTCCTGGGTGTGCGGTGGAATGAGTGCTGTGCAAGGAGAGCGAGGAAGTTTTTTTTATAAAGATAGCAACCCCACCACCAGGATGAGGCTCAGGTCTATCATACAGGAAGAGGGAGTAACCAGGGAGAGATACTAAGGAATCAGAGACATCTTGAAGGAGGGAAGTTTCTGTTAAGCAGATGAAGTCTGGTTTGTCAGAAGCAACCTGTATGAAGAGATCAATCAGGTTTGAGCAAAGGCCCCGGATGTTTGAGGTCCATACCATTAATGAGGAGAGAGAGGGAGCATCGGATACAGAATGGGGGAGGGGGAGGATGGGTCGGGTAAGATGATGAAGAGGAGGAGGTAGGAAGCGCTGTTGATAGTGGGTCGGAGATTGCAGAAGAGCTAGGAGAAAGGGAAGGATGAGGAGGCCAAAAGGTTTGATGGTGATGGGATGAGATGCAGTGAGGGGTTGTTTGAGGGGGGTGGGCGGCAGAGCAGGGAAGAAAGTTGGAGGAGGTAAAGGTATGAGTTGGAAGGGAGAGGCAGTGGAGAAGAGGCAGCTTTGGGGAGGAGGTTTGAGAGGGGAGAATTGGAGAAAAATGGAGGGTGGGGAGATTTGTAGGGAAGGGGTGAGGGTGGAGTTTTGAAGGGGAAGGGTGAGGGGGAGTCTATGAGGGGAGGGGTGAAGGTGGAGTTTAGGAGGGGAGGGGTGAGGTGGGGGAGTTTTGAAGGTGGAGTTTAGGAGGGGAGGGGCGAGGAGGGGGGGATGGTTTAGGAGGAGGGGTTGAGTTAAGGAGGGGAGGGGTGAAGGGGAGTTTCGGAGGGGTGAGGGGGGAGTTTAGGAGGGGAGGGGTGAGTTGGGATTTTAGAAAATGTTGGACGATTAATGGAAAAGGAACAGTTATTGCAAAATGAGTTTCTTGTGATTTTCAAGTCGGAGATCCGTTTGAAAACGTCAAAGGAGGGGTGGAATGCAGGTGAGTTTAGGGAATGGAGAAAGGAAGAACTGTAAGAGATTGAATTTTTTTTTAAATGAAATGATTTGATGAGCAAATTGAAGAAAGCCTTTTAAAGAGGAAGAAGCATAGCGTGTTATAATATACAAATGAATACAACACTGCAGGGGAAAGTTTCAACATTTTTCACTTCATAAACCCTATTTAGAGGTTTGCTTAAATCGAATTGATTTTAGTAATCGTGTGTAAAAATAAGAAATATTGGTGTTTAATAAACAATTTTGATCAGTATCTCTTTCTCTGCACGTTATGAATGCCCCGCATACCAACTTGAGCTAAAACGCATCAGGAAGATAACAGATTAGTACTCCATTGTTTTAGCTAATATTCGTATTACATTCAGAGCATGTGTGCTGGGTCTCCATAGATCTTCCTAACAGTGACGGGGGAAAGGCAACACAGGCCAGTCATACATCACAAAAGTCCTGAATGTAATCTAAATGGTAAAGTACAGGCATAATTAATCTGTCATGGCCATGTTATAAAAGTATTGGAACCTAGGAGGAGATAATATTTTTATAGTCTAAAATATGCATCTTCATTTTACAGTTAAAATGTCACAATCTGTTTCGATTTTCTCCATAAAATTAAAGAAATCATTTTCCCATTTCTTAAATAGTATGAGTGCTCGTAACATCCATTTTCGTTCATTCAAACTCTTGTCCTTGGACACTGATCTTGGTCGAAATTGCTCTCATAAATAATATACAGGATAGACAAAGTTTTATATTTGTCTTCAGCTCTAATTAATAATTACTTTCTTTGCTTTTTACGCCACCCTTTTCATGCATGTTCCAATAAACAACAAAAGGTGTGATATTAGAGTCTTGACGTTTTAACAAGGTTTGAACCAAAACACCTCTGCCGGTGAAGCATTTTGCTGCAGATCTTAAACTTATTATATCTGCTCTTTAGGGATGTGTGAAGTGCAAGACATTCCAGAAATACACTGCATTGTTTCTACTAAATCCATATGAAGCACCTGGATAAAACACCTTGAGATATAATGCAAATGGTAATATGACATGTTTAAACCTGTAGGATGCCATTCTTATATGGCCATTTATAAATCCAGAACAAAATGTGTTTACCAACGTAATCCAGAACCTGGTGTTGGGCTAGCGGCTAGGGTGCCGGCTTAGGATCCTAGGATCCTGGGTTCGAATCCCGGTCGATCGCTGAATTAACGCCAGGGGGGTTGACTCAGCCTGCCATCCTTCCGAGGTCGGCTAATTGAGTACCAGTTCACTGGTAATTCCCTGTTTGTCGTTAAAGGCGGCAAAAAGGGTTGGCGTCAGGAAGGGCATCCGGCCGTAAAACATTGCTTCAAAAAGGGGACCGAAAAACAACAACAACCACGGTTCCCGAAAAAGGCCAACCCCCGCTTTGCGGGGAAAAATGGCCTCTAAAGGTGGTTATATATATATATATAACGTAGACCTGAAATTGCTGTTGCTGTTGCCATTTTCTTTGGGCAAACAATGCAATCTGTATTCGTTACTTTGGACTTTAGCCTTGGTTTAAAATCCAAATGGTTTTGAATTTGACCTGGAGCGATGACGATATTTTAACTTCCGTATTCTGAAGCACTCACTTAGGAAGATGTCTACACAATTGCCTCCTCTTCTCAAAAGACACAGTGGGATCCTTAACGTCCACCAAAAGGCATCAACCAGTGAAGGAAGATGGCTCAACCGTCTTTATGTCTTTCCAATGGCCAACGTGTACATCAATCCAATACACTGTTTGTGAAATATCAGTCAGTGTGACAGATGATAGCTGGGTCGACATTTAAATCAACATTTGGATATTATGTACATACATCATTACCCTACCTCATCAGATGAAAGCAGAGGTAACGTGTCCTTATTTACATGGATACATCAGTGTAGTTCCAGGTTGCCCCCCAAAATAGGTATTTGCTTTCTTATCTGACTACACACACAATTTTGATGAAACTTGACCACAACCTGTCACCCATCATGTACCAAAGTTTGTTCATGGAGTTAAAAAAAAAAAACGGGCCCGAATGGGGTTTACGAGGAGGGGGGAGGGGGGGTATTTGCATTCTTCCCAAATAGGTATTTGCATTCTTCTCTGAAACTACACACACGATTCCGATGAAATTTGACAACAACCTTCATCACCCGTGATGTACCAAAGTTTGTTCACGGTATTAGGAAAGTGGGAGTCGAATGGGGACTATGTGAGTGGGGGGAATTGGTGGCCCCCCCAAAATAGGTATTTTTGGTTTTTTTCAAGCGAGTCTTATGATTACATTGGTATGATTGTACATGCTGCGCTGTCTTATAGAAACCACTGCAATTGGTTTAAAATACCGTGATAGTGTTTAAAATACTTTTAGTCGGTGTGGTATACTGCTTTATTCTACCAGGTGAGTGCCCAGGAGGTATTGCTCCTACACTTTGTATTATACGATGAGGGTCCAAAATGTTCTCGGCCGAACATAAAAGTGAAACATGCATGTTTTGAGTATGCTCGGATGTTAGGCCGATAGCTTTTTGAACCATCTAACACTATGTACAGTACATAAAAGTTGGCATTAGATATCTAACAAATGAGCTCTGAGAAACTCTTTATCACATCTAGAGGTTATGAGCACTGGCTTGATTACTTAAACATGGCCACATGAATATCTTCCTCATTTTTCAGACTGTTGACTATGAACAGAAGAAGATTCTAGCGACAAAAGGTTAGTTTGCAAGACCTCATTTTTTGTGGGGTTCGGCATGCATAGGGGTGTGGGTTAAATTTAAGGATTTTGCGCTTAAAGAACGGTTCTTTCTTATTGTTGTATGTATGCACATGAATAAACAGCAACTATTAGTTTTAGTCTTTCATAAAGACTCCAGAATAAGATCACTTGACATTTCCAGAAGCTTCTGTATCAAGTGGACTGCTCAAATAACCCACAGTGCCCACCAAAGTATATACCTAAGTACTGGAACAGTGACGTCAATATTTTTTATTGCTATATATTCAAGAAATTTGGATTTGAGATCAAAATATGAATATGAGACAAGAGAACAGAAGGTCAGCTTTGATTTCTTAGTATTTCTATGTTTTTATGTTTTACGATTGTGGAACAATAGCACTTTTATGTTCATTCCTCCCATTTTAAGTAAGCCATAAGGATTGGAACAGATGACTGACAGGTGTTTCTTGTTGCTCATGTGTTTGTTGCATTGCTTGTTCACACATAAAAGACCAGTGACAGTCTAGTGTTGATTTTAGTCTTTGCTTTTGACTTGGGAGCCTGTGGACATGAATCAAAATGAAGACCAGAGAACTGTCTGAAAGAAAAGCAAGCCATTTGGAAGCTGGAAGAAAAGAATCATTATATTACAACTATGGCACAAAATTGGGCAGAGCAAATACAACAATTTGGAATGTCTTGAAAAAGAAAGAAACCACTCTCATGTACTTTAGCAATAGACAATGGCAAGGTTGGCCAAGGAAAACAAATGCAGTTGATGACAGAAAAATCATCAGAGCTGTGAAGAAAAATCCTAAAATAACTGTCACTGACATCACTCACAACATCCAGAGTTCAGGGGTGAAAGTATCACAAGGTACCGTTCACAGAAGATTTCAACAGCAGAATTACAAAGGCTACACCACAAGATGCAAACCTCTCATCAGTACCAAAAATAGAAAGGAAGATTTGAATTTGCCAAGAAGTACCGGGGTGAGCCGGTGGAGTTGTGGAACAAAGTTTTATGAACAGTTGAGACAAAGATAACCCTTTACCAAAGTGATGGAAATGTGAAAGTGTTGAGAAAGAGAGGAACTCCATATAATCCATCACATACTACCTCATCTGTGAAGCATGGTGGAGGGAGTGTCATGGCTTGGGTTTGCATGGCTGCCTATGGAACTGGCTTACTCATCTGTATTGATGATGTAACTAATGATGGCAGAAACATTTTGTCTGCTTATGTACAGGAAAGATCCGGATATTCACCAAAACCTCATCATTCGTCCTTGTCACACACCCAACATATCCATCAAAATTCGGCCGAATCCATTCATAACATTTTGAGATATCCTGTTCACAGTTAGACAGACAAACAGACAGGGGTAAAAAGTACATCCTCCATCCACCATCCATAGGGGACCGCAAGGCTAACCCCCGCTCTTGCAGGGAAAATGGCCTTAAAATGCCTGTTGTTTGTTGTTGTATCGACCATAGGTGGCAGTGGTAAATATGTCATAATAAATGTCAAATAAAAAAAAGATGTCTGGGCCTACAGAACTTTAATATACAAGAAAATAAACACGACATAATTACAATAACACTGAAGCTTTTTGCACTGTACTCCTCAAGGCGATTCACAGCAAAAGACCAGAACAGGTAGGAGATATTGCATTTATAAGCATGTTTATGTAACAGCGACACCGATTGGTTCATCAGTCATGATGTCATTGGTCTATGAACCATTGGTCTCTTCATCGGACTCAACCGGTACGAGCTTGTAAGAACGTTCAAGCACCGTCGATTATTTATTATTATTATTCTTCTTCTGCCATTGCACTGCAACTGGTTGCCAACCCCGGTTGTGCAGACCAGGACAATGCAGATACGTTAAAGATATTGAGCCGAGGTCGGAGTACATTACATCTATGTATATTAAGAAGCAACTTTCATCCATCACACGGACCGTACATTGTGTCTTCAAAAGGAATTTGTACATTCTCTCATTCTCTTTCAACATGGAAAGATTAAAGGTGTTTCCCCGACCGCTGTCCATGGTATGTCTGCAAATGGTGAGTCCCCGGCTTTGGGGAACCCTATCCCCCTCCCACCAAGGTAATGATGCTAATGGTGAGTCATCAGTAATCACTAACAACTCCGCTCCAGCCAATCGGAGCCAGGGATAGTAGTGACCGAGTCAACCAATGGGCGTTCAGAATACCAATTACATCATGACACATGAACCAATCGGTGTCACTGTTAGATAGACATGCTATAAATGCACGAGTTCTCATCTCTTCCAGTCTTTTGCTGTGAATCGCCTTGAGGAGTACAGCACAAAAAGCTTTGGTTGTTGTTATTATGTCGTGTTTGTTTTCTTGTATGATAACAACTTTACCAATAAGATACAATTGAACACAAATGTGTGTGCGCACGTGTGTTGAATAAAGTGAATACAACATGCATTTTAAGGCCATTTTCCCTGCTGGAGCAGGGGTTAGCCTTGCGGTCCCCATGACAATCTTCTCCATTTTGCCCTATTTTCTGCATCTCTCCTTGTTAACCCCCTTGCCCGCATTTCTTCTTCCACCATCTTTAGCCAAGTCTTTCTCGGTCTTCCCCGTCCTCTACTTCCTTCTACATCAATTTCCATCACTCTTCTCAACCAGTCACTTTCATCCTTCCTCAACACATGACCTAACCATCTCAGCCTGTTCCTCTTCACAGCATCAATCACAGGCAATATTCCCATCATCTTTCGCAATTCATCATTTGTCTTCCTCTCTCTCAACGATACTCCGCACATCCATCGAACCATTCGCATTTCCACCCTTTCCAGCCTTCGTTGCTGCTCTACGTTCATTACCCATGTTTCGCTCCCATAAATCATAACACTTCTCACACATGCAGCATACACCTTTCCCTTCAGCTTCAGCGACACTCTCCTCCTCATCAGCACGCCACTCAGTTCCCGAAACTTCTTCCATGCACATCTCACTCGAGCAACCATTGCCGAGTCTGATCCACCTTCTCCATTCAGCATGTCTCCGAGGTAGCAAAATGTTTTCACACCTTCCAGCTTCATGCCGTCTCCAAGATCCAACTCAACATTTCCTCCATCTGCAGCTCCCTCTGTGCACACCTTACATTTGAATGTAGCTGCCACACTGGTAAATGACCCTCTCAGACCACTACATTTTTGATGAACACACTCAGCGCACATTGTACATTGAATGGAGTTCACTCCGACACCCTTCCTGCACACAGCACATGGCCACTTCCCAGTTCTTTCCACCTCACCACATGCTTTACCACTTGCTATCACCTTCGTCTTTCCGATATTCACCTTCAGACCTTTTGTCTCCATACATTCCTTCCACTTGTTCATCTTTTCCTTCAGTCCATCCATACTTTCCGCAATAAACACCAGATCATCTGCATACAACAACTCCCACGGTAAACCCTCCTTTACGTTCTGAGCCAGCACCTCCATCACAGCTACAAATAGTAGTGGACTTAGTACCGCAGCCTGATGCACTCCCACCTTCACCTCAAACTCACCACTGTTCCCGTCCTTCGTCCTTACAGCTGTGCGTGCTCTTTTGTACATTGCCATCACTACTCTGATCAACCATTCCTTTCACACCCCAACTTCACACCCCAACTTCCTGGCATAAATCCAAATGTCAATACTTTGCGTGGAACCCTATCGAATGCTTTCTCCAGATAAACAAACCCAAAAAACAACTTCTTCCTCTTCTCCATGTACTTCTCCTGCAACTGCCTCACAATGAAAAGCGCATCTGTCGTTCCTCTTCCTGGCATAAATCCAAACTGCATTTCGTCGATCTTCACTTTCTTCCTTATCCTCCTCTCCAACACCCTTTCCAATACCTTCATTCCATGCTCCAATAACTTTATCGCTCGGTACGAGCCACAGTCCAGGGGGTCACCTTTCCCCTTGCATAGAGGGACGGGGGTACTCAGTTCCCAATCCACTGGAATGCGGCCTTCTTTCACCACCAGATTACAGATCTCTGTCATTCTCTTCACACCCCAACTTCCTGCTGCCTTCAACATATCTCCCACAACTCCCGTCGGCCCTCCCGCTTTTCCACTCTTCATTGCTTTTATCGCTTCCTCAACTTCCTTCTCAGTTATCTTCTCTGCCGGTCCTAAAACTGGGTTACTCTCTATGTTGCCATCCCATTCATTCTCTGTATTCAACAGCATTTCCATATATCTTTTCCATCTTCCTTTAATTCCATCTGGGTCGACAACGATTTGTCCCACTTCATCCTTCAAGCAACTCACCCCCATCACATCACATCTCTCTTTCGCTATGTGCTTTGCAATCCTGAATACTGCTTTCTGACCCTCTTCCGAATCCAAGCGTTCTCCGAACATTTTCCTACATGCCTCCCTGCGCCTTTGCTACCTCTTTCTTTGCAGCCTTCCTGGCTGCCTTATAACATTCATGCTCTGCTGTTTCTGCTCCCGTACCCTTCGCCTTCTGCCACTCCTTGAACTTCTTCCTCTTCTCGTCAATCCTCTTTCCAACTTCATCATCCCACCATCATGTTTCCGAGTGCCTCGGTGGTCCTTTTGTCCATCCACATACCTCACCAACGGCTCCCAACAGACTTAGCTTTCATTGACATCCAACCACTTTCAAGCTCAACCACATCATCCTCTACCCTACTCAGCCTCTCTTTTAATGCCTCCCTTACTGTCACCTCTTTCATCCTCCACACCTTCATTCTCGGTTGGTACTTCACCCGCCGAGCTCTCCTCGCACCTTTCACCCTTATGTCGCAGACAACCAAGTGGTGCTGTCAAACAGCCTCCTCCATTGAATAAAGTGAATGTCAAAAAATATCAATTGGTGTCTTTTTATTAAAAATGATTGGAAGGTAAAAATGGAAATGGATGAAGAGAATAATACTGGATGGACTTGTAATTCTAAATGCAAGAAAATAAGATGAACATTGATTGGTTAACACCTTGTCGTACCTATGTGTTCCTACCAGCAATGCGGAGGAAACCTGTAGTTACCGAGGTACGTGTTCCTACCAATCTGTGGAGTGGTCTTGGATTTTCAAAGTCCATGCCCTCAGAGGCCATGAAACTACTTCGCCAGAAAACCTACAAACCCCGCATGGCAACCACGTATGAGGTGTGAACTCTGAGATGCAACACCCATGGATGCACTTCACCAGGATGGCAGCTTTTATAGAAATCTACACCACATCACACCAACTGAGCCATTTGTCTGCTCGTCAGCCTAAAATGCCTGCTCTTTCATGAGGTCTCCCATCAAAGTACTCACCAAGATAGACTGTTTATAGTTCTGAAACCGATGGGATGTGGAACATTCAAACAGATCATTCCCGTTATTCCTATGCGTAAAGTATTCCAATTTTCCAGTAATCCTGTTGCAGGTGTTCACATTCAGAAAGAAAACCACAGTATGGACGACGTCAATTTCGCGAGCCATGATGAATTTGATGGCACTGCCTTTATAGAAATTGCTGCTTGGCACCATAATGATGCCATAAATGCTCACATATGTGCACATTCTTCACTTTGTTCTCTGTTTGTGTATCCAATGTTTCCATATTTTTGTCATCAGTTCCAGTTTTTAACCCTTTGAGTACGGGATTTGTTTTTGATAAAAAAATACCCCCGGTACGGGATTAATTTGGCATTTTGGTACGGGAATGCAACCATGTACTGACGATCTATTTATAGGTATAGTCGATGACGTGAAGTAACGTCATCCATACACAAAACTTTTTCGCGGGTTGCGGCACTGGACGTCATCCGTACTCAAAGGGTTAATACTGCATTCATCTCCCACAGGTTCCTTCAACTTACTGCGTATCCTGCGCATCTTTGTAACATGACCTTCGTCAATATCCCATGCTTTTCTAGTTGTTTGCTCGAATCATGTGAAGTGTGCTTGGAATCGATTTATCTGTTATTTTCTGCAGGTCGACAAACATCAGCGCACGTCGCTCCATGAGGGCAGCAATGGCAGCGACTCTGAGAATTGGCGGAATGGATGCAGAGGCACAAGTAGTGGCTCAAATGAATTCCATACTCCTTCCGGTTGTACGAGTCATATCCTCAATGCAAGTCCAGTTTGTAAGTTCACCATAAGTGTGTGTTGATATGCATCAGTGTAAAGACTTACTGTGTGCAATAAGCGAGCCGCTGCGTTAGCAAGCGTTAGCTGCTGCATTAATAATCAACGGACTCCAGCAGGTATGCTTTTGCATATCGATACGTTAATAACATAATTGCCTTAGATCGTTTTTTGCAAAAAATTTGTTCTTCACTATTAAGAATGCCTAACTATACCCAACATCTCCAGAAAATTTCATGACGATCAAACTAATTTTCGATTCAAAAAACGCGATTTTTATTTTTGGAAAAATTGCCTTATGCACAAAAGTATTCTCAAAATCGGCGAAGGCAATTTGACAAATTGCGCTGAGCACACAAGTGGTCTCAAAATCAGCGAAGGTAAATTAATTTTCAACCAAGTTGAAACGACAACGAAATGTTTGTAGCAAATTTTAAATCAAAATCATTATTTTCGAATAAAGTCTATGCCTCGGTATGAATGAGTTCATCGTAGAAACGTTGGTTTTCTACGGGCATCACGTCTTTCAATGTCTGTAAATCCCGAAATGTACGGAGGGTGATCGGCAGAGGAGCCTGGAACAGTGGTATCCAGGACTTCGGCGTCGTTGTGTCGACGTGTTGTGGAGCAGCGTCCATTCGTCATCATAATGCAGCTTGAAGCTCACATTACCACGTGTTTCGTACCGAAGCGCACGTAATATCAAAAACTGTCGGCTCGCCTTGTTTCTTGCCGGGGTGAAAAGATTGCAGGTAAGGTTTGTCTAACTTTCTAAAGTTATTGTATTTTAATGAGACGGTGTATGATCCGGGTTTATGCGCGCTGGTCTCGCAATAACCACGAAATCACGTGGCACCAAGATGTCGACATGTTTCATGCGTCGTTCTATGGTTGCGTGCACAGAATCGCACTCCATCATCGTGTGGCCCTTTACCAGGAACTTTTGTATGAGGGTCTTCTGTTTTGAGGTGGCGAAGTTCAAAAAACCATTTGCTACAGTCATACTGCGGTTTTGGTAGCCGCATCCATCTGACCACACGACGATGGTGTCGACATCCTCGTAGTGTGGTTCGCGCAGGATTTTATGAAGGAATTTCTTGTGAATCGATGTAAATACATCACTGGACATATCTCCGTTTGTTTCGTCAAAAACGTAACAGTATCCGTCCTTCTTTTCTTTATTAAAAAACGTCCTGTTATGTATTGAAGCTTAGTTTTGTAAAATGACGCTCAAACCTGAGTTTTAGGCAGACACTGAACAGCCTGCAGATCCATTGTGAATACGGCGAAGTTTGGTTGCTGTAAAGCCCGTCTCTCATCCTCTGTCCTTTCATCTTGGGCTTGTTTGGCCAATGATCTGTGGTTTATAAATACAGCCCGGGTGATGTTTCCTTCCTTTCCTGCTATGCAGGTTGTGCACTGGTCTTTCTTCGGGATAAATTTGGAAAATGTCGTCATGAAATTTCTTGGAAAAGTAGCGAATGCTGAGGGCTCATTCCTCTTCGTTCTCACAAGTCGATTTATATTCCCGGTAGAGATGAGCCATGGTCCTCCCGGGAACTAGAAAAAATTTTCTCCGCAAATATATCTGTATGGCGGCAGTAGTGGGAAGGGATTGTAGGCACATTCTCCAACCAGGCCTCCAAACAACCTTCTGCCTCGGCGGCTGGGGCATGCTTGCCGGTCTTTGCTGCCTTCGTGTTTCCTGGGCCTATCGGTGGTCTACGTTCCAGCCAATAACTGAGCATGCGCTCAGACATTCCGAGGGTTGAGGCGACTAGCTTCCGACATACCACGAGCAGGTTCCCGTCAGGTTTGGGGCGCCAGATGTTGGAGGTGCGGCGAGTTCCAACCGGTCCCTTATCATTGTAGGCTTTTATGATGCGCCTCCTCTCTTCCCACGATGGCAGGTTCCAAAACTCCTGAAATATCAGTGCGCGTTCTCTCTCACTAATATCTCCGCATCGTTTGTTCATCATCCGGCAGTAGTTATTGATGCACGGTGGACCCATGCTTCTCTTGTCGGCTGTTTCACCGTGGCGAATCGAGTAGTTCCGTCCTTGAAGTCGGGCAACCTGCTGAACTCCATCCTTCCACGTTTTGGGCTGCGCAAACTTGGAACAGCGACATTTCGGCATCACCACTCCTGCTGCAGTGCAATGCGCTTGGACGTCGTAGATGATGGTATCATCGGATGAGGACGCCACCGCATTCACATTCTCCTCTCCGCTTTCATTTTCTGACAAAACGGGTGGTCCTCTCGGAATTTCCATTGCAAAAAGAATAGAAAGTGAGGATGTTCAAAATCAAGTCGGTGTCCATAAGCTGGGGTTGGTAAATCGGATGTTCAAAATCAAGTCGGTGTTCGTAAGCTGAGGTCGGTAAATCGGAGGTTCAAAGATCAAGTCGGTATGGTTGGTTGTATGGTTTGTCGGTAAATCGGTTGTATGGTTGGAAATCAGTAGAAACACTGTGAAGATAGCTGACCTGTACTACTCGAGAGCGAGAAGCGGTCTGAATTTGGATGCGCGAGAACAGTTTTTATACTGACATAATATTTGTGAGAACGTGGTTTTGATCGATGAACCAATTAGAGTTGACCAGTACGAACACGTGTATAATAATTCAGAAGATAAAGTTAAAGTCAAAGTTGCTAGTTCTTATAATTTAGCGCTTTCCACTGCCGAAGGCTTTCTGAAAGTGCTCAACATCAAGTAACCCCAGGGCTCACTAAAACCCATTACTCCGCTACTAACGTCTTCAACCCACTGCAGCCGAGTTCAGCGCATTACCGGGTTCTCATACTAACATAGAGATACTTTTCTCTGCCCTCCCAACCCATAATTTGGAACCTACTGCCACGTGTAAGGACGATCCTCTTTTCAATTAACAGAGAAAGTGCAAACACCTGTGGTCCTACTGGGATTCGAAACCGGGTGCTCACGCTTGTGAAGCGAGCGCTCTATCCACTCAGCCAGTGGGGACCACGATTCACACCTATTCCAAGACCGCCCGAGACGATGTAATTCAAATCGACTGACATTTTATCACTCAAATTACCTTTACTCAAAATTACTCAAATTACTCGTATTATTACTCAAATTACTCGTGGTATCAATCAAATTACTAGCATTATGACTCGTATCAATGCGTACAGGCTACGCCGACAACATTATACCTCGTCCTCTTTCTTCGAAGAAGACAGATAAACAACACCGAAGCACCCACAGCCATCGAAACACCCGCAGCTACCGTAGCACCTGCCACTGACACGACGCCAATATTGCTTGATTACGTAACTCCCATTGTCGACATGAGGTGCGGAATAGCGTTGATGTATTACCATTATCGATACTTAAATACAGTGCAACTTATTAAATTCGAATATGAACGTAGGACGAAATGCGAACAAAAACGTCGTTATCTCAAAACGAGGAAAATCGGCGAAGGCAATTATGTTAGTAATGTATCAATACACAGTACAGGTAGAGATAGAGGCAGGTAGAGGTATTTTGAGCACCAAATAAGATTCGAGGCCATTTAGAAGAAAAACACATGTTACGCCTCGGTCCCCCGTCGGAGAAGTGATGTGAGTTGACAAAGTGGAAGAGGCAAGGTGGCCATCTTGGATTTTGACGTGGCGACCCAATTTTCAATAGCGTTCTTCCTTATGCCGAGATACACCCACACACCAGATTAAACGTTGGTACTTTGCTTATTTTTCAAGATATTCCCGCTCACATGGTTCAGACATATATATGGTGGCAGCCATCTTGGATTTTGACGTGGCGACCCACTTTTCAATAGCTTTCTTCCTTATGCCTAGATACCCCCACACACCAGATTAGAAGTTGGTACTTCGCTTATTTTTCAAGATATTCCGCTCACAAGGTTCAGAAATTCATGGCGTCAGACATACATGGTGGCGGCCATCTTGGATTTTGACGTGGGTTGCACCCACACACCAAATTCGAATGCGGTCCTTCGCTTACGCATGCATGCACGCATGTACGCACGGACGGACGGACACACGGACGGAGGGGAAAACCATAGTCCCCCTTTCGCTCCGCAGTGCGACGGGGGACAACAAAACCAGATGCAACTCACTCGAGCCTCTTTTTCTCTGTACTTGAATTCAGAAGAACATTTGAGTTATAGCCCGCAAGGTTAACCCCCGCTCTAGCAGGGAAAATGGCCTTAAAATGCCTGTTGTTGTTTGTTGTTCTATCTGAGTTATGGTGGGGCAGAAAGCTGCACGAGCAAGATGAATAGTGCATTTTGTGATAAAAGCATGAAACTTGGCACAAAGTTAGAAATCATCAAGACAAACAGATTAGGACACACCATGTCAGATTTTGCCCTAAATGGTGCTGGCAGCCATTCTTCAAGATGGCCACCACAAAAAACCTATTTTTCTAATATCTTAAATACTACTTCACCTGGAGCTATAATTTTTGTGTCAAAATATAGGTTGTTGATTGTAAGAATTTCAATATTTTTTTTTTTAAATCATCTCTGACCTTTATATCTACCATTTTGGAAGATTGAAACCACCAAACATTTTTCCATTTTGTTCGACTCTATCACCCAGAGCCATAGATTTGGTCTCAAATTTTGGGGGAAAATTATTTCAAATGTTTTATTTTCTACCTTCTAAGATGTTCATTTCCGCCATTTAAAACAAATCATAAAAATCCGTCAGTACAAACCAAAATCTTGGTGAAGGCATTGGACAACAGGGCACGACAGTTTTTACATAAGAAACTTTTTTTCAGCACCAAAAACCTTTCAAATTTCAGTGCACAACTGGTTTCCTGAAAGCTGATCAACTTGCACACAACAATATCCCACCAGGTTCGTGCATGTGCTGTTGTCTGCATCAGTCATACACACCGTACACCCAGAATGGAGCAGAAGATCTTCATTTTGAGAGTTGGTGCATCCACATATACCAAAAAGAGCGTCAGGGTTCAAGCTTTGGTACATCATTCTTTACCTTCAGCTTACTCTGCTGTCTTTCACATCCATCAGAATTGGTGAATTCAACCTGTACGTGGAAACACTGCAAAGTTTGGCACCATGGTTTTTTTGCTCTGGATCATGTGCACTATTCCAAGTAGCTCCCTGTCTAAATCAGAAACATGAGCTCCTTGGTGGATGAACACAGAATTGTATATGAAGAGTTCCCCATCAATTCTAGCTTTGTTGTCACCAAGACATCTAATTCTTTCTCAAAGATGGCAATCACCCAGGCACATGGTCAGAACAATGCAGCGGTGAAGGGAGATGGCGGTGCAGTGGGTCTGAATGAAAACCTTGCTTCTCTTTGAAGATGGATGGTGTCGGGCCCAGAGATGGCACACCTCATTGCCGAATATGAAGCCTCTGTTGAGACTTCGAGAAGCCTTGAAGATCATTGTCACCATGATCAAAGCACAAGTGTCCAAAACAGCATTCCTAAAAGATGTAAACTCAGTGAAAGCTGCCTTGCGAGACATTGGAAATCCATTTCATGAGGAAGGACCTGACCTGGTGGTTCTGGACACTCGAGATACTTGTGGCAAGAGTGTTGTGGACATTGTTGTGAAAATTGAACAGCTCGACCGTGATCAGTACAATGCATTTGTCAAAGAGCAGCTAACAGATTGTGCTAACCCCCTGGAAGGAACAATCAAAATGAACAAACTCCATCTTTTTGCAACATCACCAGAAAGAGCAAAATCAAAACTGCAGAATCAAGCATCAGTTCTGAAAAGTGAGTGTGCATTGTTTTTCTCAGGTGTACATTGCCTGACAGGTGAGGAACAGTGATATTGCAGAGTTCTTCTCACGTGAGAACCAAGCCTCTCCACAATCACCGTCGCAGGATGGGAAACTGCACACACGAACAAAGGCACACATCATCAGCTGCTTGGACAAAGTCATGCCACTTCAAACAGACAATTGTCCAATTACTCCAAGCACTGATGTTGCTATTATTGATGGAGCAGTAGCTGTCCACATGTTGAGCCATGGAACAACGTTTGGCCAGTATGGAGAAAACTTTTTGCAGCCATTATATCCCAGGTCAACAACACAACATATTGACATTGTATGGGACATCAACAAAGCAGCAAATCTCAAAGAACATGCAAGCCAACGGAGGGGGAAGGGTGTTCCCTGCCATGTGGAAGTTAACTCACCTCTGCTAAAAAGATGGCATGATTTCTTGTGATGTAATGAGAACAAAACAAAGTTGCTCACATTATTGAGTAACATTGAAGATGGTATGCATTAGCATACAAGCAAGGAGGTCATCGGCACATTCAATGAGACTGTGAAGCTGTCAAAAGCACGAGACATTGTGGATTTGTCTCCCTGCACACACAGAGGCAGACACCACAATAATGGTCCATGTTGGTGATGCTGCTAAGTGTAGCTACAAGAATCTCATAATCCACACAGGAGACAGTGATGTTGTTACTCCCGCCAGGGATTAATGCATTCGATCGTGTGTGTGTGTGTGTGTGTGTGTGTGTGTGTGTGTGTGTGTGTGTGTGTGTGTGTGTGTGTGTGTGTGTGTGTGTGTGTTCGTGAACAAGATATCTGGAAGAGTTCTGCACGGATTTGGATGAAAGTTGGTGGGATGATTGCCCTTGGGATAACGAAGAATTGATTAGTTTTTGGTGAGGCTCAGGATATTATTCCAGATCCAGGAATTTTTTTGAAGGTTTTTATTACCATTGGAAGATAGGGCTCATTTTTTTTTTTTACATTATCTTCTATATATTCTATATTTAACATTGTCAAATGAAAATAGTTTTCATATTTGTTGTAAATGTAGTTTAAACTCGTGGTTATGCGTTAGAGCGGTGTATTTTGTTAGCAGCGTCGTCTTCAAGGTTCTTCTTTTTTTCTAATAAAGACATATTCTGTCATTTTAAAACCACCAAAGTGTGTATTCGGTTTCCCCGTTTCATAAAATGTATCGCTTGATACGTATAATATAATGCTTTAAAACTGTTTTTTTTTGTTTGTTTTGTTTTTACCTCAGAAGAGATATCAACATTTACCTCAGCGAATGTCAATCGCGGTGTCAGTATTTGATGAACTTCTAAAGACTTAGGTGACTTATAAGTGTGACATGCATGTGCACGGGATTCTTTCCAGAAGAATGAGTGATCGCATTAGCTTGTACGACTTAAAATGAGCGAGTTATGTTTTGACGTTTGGGCCAGTTTTACATGTTGTATCCCTAAGGAATGAAACGAACGTTTTTACTGGCTTACAATTTTATTTATTTATTTATTTATTTTTTGTATACTGAATCGAGGCTCGTGAAAGAGCTAACATTTACTTCACAAACAAATCAACCAGACAAACAAAATATATAAAAGAGGGAGCGGAAAACAAGATGGGGAGAGAAGGGGAAGCACACAAACACAACATTTGAGAGCAGAGAGATGTGTGGAAGGGAGAGGGCTTGGGGGGGAGGAGGCGTGGGAAGGGGGGGGGGGGAGGGAGAAGTATAAAACACAAGGACACCAAGGACTTCCAGGACAGAAGTTGGTATTTCAAAAAAGTGGATTTGGGGTGAAATTAGCAGGGGTAGAAAAGATCAAGGGTTTGGATGGGGGAAGATAGGAGATGGTGGTGAACAGCTGTTTTAAAGACCTGGAGGGTGGAGTGGGATTGAAGAGAGTGAGGGAGTTTGTTCCAGAGGCAGGAGAAAAGAGGAATGAAGGAGTGAAGGTGAGCAGAGAGTCTTGATTTTGGCAGTTTACCCATAAGAGGGTTGCAGGCAGATCTTGTGCGACCTGTAAGAATATTTGCGGGACAGAGCCCAGAGCGAGCTGGGGGGGCAAGGCCAGAGAGGAGTCGGTAGAAGACGGAAAGACCACCAACCTGCCTGCGGTGAGTGAGTGAGAGGTCCTTGGAGTTAGCTTCATCGCGGGAGATTCCAATGATTCTGAATGCTTTGGTTTCAACAGCGTGAAGACGAGCTAGGTGTGAGGCAGGAGCACCAGCCCAGAGGGGAGAGCAGTATTCCATTGAGCTGCGGATGAAAGCCTTGTATGTGGTGAGGAGCTCAGGTGTGCCAAGGAAGGACTTCGCACGACGGAGGATGCCCAGTCGGCGACTGGCTTTGGAGGCCAGATTTGAAATGTGGTTTTCCCAGGAAAGATCATGGCAGATAGTGAGACCCAAAAGCTTGAGTGACAGATCTTCTTGGAGAGGATTATTCAGAAAGTAGATGGGAGGGTTGTCCAGTCGATCTTTTCGGAGAGACATCGTAAGAGTGTGAGATTTGTCAGGATTGAAAGACATGTTCCACTTGTTTGCCCAGTCTGTGATTTTGTCCAGGTCTTCAGAGAGTGAGGAGGCTGCAGACTGCCGATCTGAGGGAAGAGGAATGGAGCGGCAGAGAGTGGAGTCAGCAGCAAAGAGATAGAGAGGATTTTCCAGAGAGTCGGAGAGATCATTGATAAAGACCAGAAAAAGCACAGGGCCCAGCATACTGCCTTGGGGAACTCCAGCCTTAACAGGAAGGGGAGATGAGAGAAATCCATTCAGGGCCACACGTTGACTACGACCAGAGAGGAAGTCCGCCAGCCATGCGTGGAGATTTCCATGGATACCAAAAGAGGAGAGTTTGGTGAGCAGAGCGGGATGCCAGACCGTATTTGAAGTCACACATGCCTCAAAATACACTCACCTATATGGAATTGAACGCTGAATCCGAAAATATAAGTGAAATTGCCTTGGTTTTTTTTTGTTTGCCCACTCTTCCACCCCCTCCCGTGTGTGACCCATGCACCCCCCCTCCCGTGTGTGAACCACGCACCCCCTCCCTCCCGTGTGTGAGCCACGCACCCCCTCCCTCCCGTGTGTGAGCCACGCTCCGCCACCCTCCCGTGTGTGACCCCCCCCCTCCCTTGTGTGACCCACTCCCCCCCCCTCCCCTGTCTGACCCACGCTCCCCCCCCTCCCGTGTGTGACCCACTCTCCCCCCCCCTCCCGTGTGTGACCCACTCTCCCCCCCCTCCCGTGTGTGACCCACTCTCCCCCCCTCCCGTGTGTGACCCACTCTCCCCCCCTCCCGTGTGTGACCCACTCTCCCCCCCTCCCGTGCATGACCCACTCTCCACCCCCCCCCCCCCTCCCGTGTGTGACCCACTCTCCCCCCTCCCGCGTGTGACCCACTCTCCCCCCTCCCGCGTGTGACCCACTCTCCCCCCTCCCGCGTGTGACCCACTCTCCCCCCTCCCGCGTGTGACCCACTCTCCCCCCTCCCGCGTGTGGCCCCACTCTCCCCCCTCCCGTGTGTGGCCCCACTCTCCCCCCTCCCGTGTGTGGCCCCACTCTCCCCCCTCCCGTGTGTGGCCCCACTCTCCCCCCTCCCGTGTGTGGCCCCACTCTCCCCCCTCCCGTGTGTGGCCCCACTCTCCCCCCTCCCGTGTGTGGCCCCACTCTCCCCCCTCCCGTGTGTGACCCACTCTCCCCCCCTCCCGTGTGTGACCCACTCTCCCCCCTCCCGTGTGTGACCCACTCTCCCCCCTCCCGTGTGTGACCCACTCTCCCTCCTCCCGTGGGTGACCCACTCCCCCCCCCTCCCGTGGGTGACCCCCTCCCCCTCCTCCCGTGTGTGACCCACTCTCCCCCCTCCCGTGTGTGACCCACTCCCCCTCCACTCCCGAGTGTGACCCACTCTCCTCCCCTCCCGTGTGCGACCCACTCTCCCCCCCCCCTCCCGTGTGCGACCCCACTCCCCCCCCCTCCCGTATGTGACCCGCCCTCGACCCCCCCTCCCGTATGTGACCCACTCCCCCCCCCTCCTGTGTGTGACCCAGCCTCCTACTCCTCCTCTCCCCCCCCCCCCCCCCGCATGTGTGACCCACTCTCCCCCCCTCCCGTGTGACCCACTCTCCCCCCCTCCCGTGGGTGACCCCCTCCCCTCCTCCCGTGTGTGACCCACTCTCCCCCCTCCCGTGTGTGACCCACTCCCCCTCCACTCCCGAGTGTGACCCACTCTCCTCCCCTCCCGTGTGCGACCCACTCTCCCCCCCCCCCCCTCCCGTGTGTGACCCACTCTCCCCCCTCCCGCGTGTGACCCACTCTCCCCCCTCCCGTGTGTGACCCACTCTCCCCCCTCCCGTGTGTGACCCACTCTCCCCCCTCCCGTGTGTGACCCGCTCTCCCCCCTCCCGTGTGTGACCCACTCTCCCCCCTCCACTGTGTGACTCACTCTCCCCCCTCCAGTGTGTGACCCCCTCCCCTCCTCCCGTGTGTGACCCACTCTCCCCCCTCCCGTGTGTGACCCACTCCCCCTCCACTCCCGAGTGTGACCCACTCTCCTCCCCTCCCGTGTGCGACCCACTCTCCCCCCCCCCCCCCCTCCCGTGTGTGACCCACTCTCCCCCCTCCCGCGTGTGACCCACTCTCCCCCCTCCCGTGTGTGACCCACTCTCCCCCCTCCCGTGTGTGACCCACTCTCCCCCCTCCCGTGTGTGACCCGCTCTCCCCCCTCCCGTGTGTGACCCGCTCTCCCCCCTCCCGTGTGTGACCCGCTCTCCCCCCTCCCGTGTGTGACCCACTCTCCCCCCTCCACTGTGTGACTCACTCTCCCCCCTCCAGTGTGTGACCCACTCTCCCCCCTCCAGTGTGTGACACACTCTCCCCCCTCCAGTGTGTGACCCACACTCCCCCCTCCCGTGTGTGACCCACACTCCCCCCTCCCGTGTGTGACCCACTCCCCCTCCACTCCCGAGTGTGACCCACTCCCCCTCCACTCCCGTGTGTGACCCATTCTCCTCCCCTCCCGTGTGTGACCCACTCCCCCCCCTCCCGTGTGCGACCCACTCTAGCCCCCCCCCTCCCGTGTGCGACACACTCTCGCCCCCCTCCCGTGTGTGACCCACTCGCCCCCCCCCCCCCCTGCGTGTGTGACCCACTCTCCCCCCTCCCGTGTGTGACCCACCCTCACCACTCCCGTGTGTGACCCACCCTCCCCCCTCCATTGTGTGACCCACTCTCCCCCCTCCACTGTGTGACTCACTCTCCCCCCTCCAGTGTGTGACCCACTCTCCCCCCTCCAGTGTGTGACCCACACTCCCCCCTCCCGTGTGTGACCCACTCTCCCTCCTCCCGTGTGTGACCCATTCTCCCCTCTCCCGTGTGTGACCCACTCCCCCTCCACTCCCGAGTGTGACCCACTCTCCCCCCTCCATTGTGTGACCCACTCTCCCCCCTCCACTGTGTGACTCACTCTCCCCCCTCCAGTGTGTGACCCACTCTCCCCCCTCCAGTGTGTGACCCACACTCCCCCCTCCCGTGTGTGACCCACTCTCCCTCCTCCCGTGTGTGACCCATTCTCCCCTCTCCCGTGTGTGACCCACTCCCCCTCCACTCCCGAGTGTGACCCATTCTCCTCCCCTCCCGTGTGTGACCCACTCTCCCTCCACTCCCGAGTGTGACCCATTCTCCCCTCTCCCGTGTGTGACCCACTCCCCCTCCACTCCCGAGTGTGACCCATTCTCCTCCCCTCCCGTGTGTGACCCACTCTCCCCCCCCCTCCCGTGTGCGACCCACTCTCCCCCCCCCCCCCCTCCCGTGTGTGATACACTCTCGCCCCCCCTCCCGTGTGCTTCTTGAAAAGCGCTATATAAAATAAATGTATTATTATTATTATTTGTGGATCTGATCAATTGCCAGTAACCATTTTGTAAAACTGAATGTGCAGCATCTAAATGAAGATGTCCAAATGTCACACATCTCCATGTCCGTGGGATTCCCACGGGTGACCCCACAAGTAATTACAATAATACAGTTCATTCATCAACGAAATCAAAACCATCGGAAACATTTACAAAATTAGAATATGAAAAGGGGATTAATTTGAGAAAGCCCAAGTTCAAAGTTGGTGATATTGTAAGAATATACAGATGGAAAAGCCATTTTGCGAAAGGTTATACAAAGAGATGGACTCATGAATTATTTAAAATCGGTGATGTAATGGATAAAATTCCTTGGACTTACAAATTATATGATTTAAATGGAGAAGAAATCTTCGGTTCATTTTCTTCACAGGAATTACAAAAGACACAGGTAAGCAGATAATACCCTTGAAAGCAATAGGTTGACACTTCACAATCCACTACTATACAGGGATGGGAGGTTTAAGGTGGTTGTTTGGTTGTTAGGAATATAGAAATATTCCTTATTCCTGGACTACAATCCTCCTCAATCCTGAGTAGCTCATCGATGAGACCGCTCTCAAGAAACTCTTCATAATTATTTAGTCGTCTCATTGTTCATAAAATGGGTTCCTCTTTTCACCTTGTATTGAGCACCCAAGTCTAATAGTTAGTGGTGTTGATTTCTTAAAGGAGTTATTTAGAGCTGTTTTAAAGTATCTATCACATTGTTCCACAGCCTCCTGAATAGATTTAGGTTTATTTACAAACTTTTTTAACTTCATAATTGTTTGGGGTTTCTCCATGTTATGACAGTGCTCCATTTGTAAGGTAATATTTAGAGATGCTTCTTTGCTTAAAATAAAATTTTCTTGCTGATTTCGCCATTTCATCTCTGCTCAACAAAGATACTTGTACCAAGAACCAAGTTCCAACATAGTTTGTTAATACACTTGATGGTGATGTGTTAAGAAAATTAAATCATTCCACAAAATAAAACAAATGAGGATAAATATTCATTGGTCCACTTAGTGAGTATAATCAAATGCAGCCCCCCCTCCCCAATTCCCCCTTCCCCCATTTCTCTCTCCTTCCCTTCCCAAATTCCCCTTCCCCCAATTTCCCTTCCACCACAAGTAGTATGAGAATGGGGTGTCTTGAATGCGCCGACTAACAGCGAACGAACGCAGTGAGTGAGAATGAGCTTCAGCGAATGTCTGTTGGTTGGTGCTTTAGGACACCCATTTTCCTACGACTCACGCCGTTTGCAACCACCACGTGTTGGCCAGATTGGTCCACAGACCAACTTTCCCTACCATCGGCGGATGTCACGTGGTGAATTTCCAGCTTCTTCTTCATGGTAACATCTGCCTTGATGGAGAGTAGATCCTTGGCGAAATGTCAGCTTTACCGAATAGTATGTCGAGCTTTTTACAATTATAAACTTTCACCGTTATGATTTCCAATGTTTACATTGAAAATATTTCCAATTACTGTATTATGAAATTACTTTTAAATATTAACTTCTGGCAGTCCTTGGATGAACAATCTGCCATGATTATTAATTTATTGTTTCAAAGGTACGACAGTTTGAACTCGCACCATCCGTCGCCAACTCGATGAAAGGGGGTTCTATGGTAGGAGACCCAGGAGGACCCCACTGCTGAGAGAGAAACAAAAGAAAACCAGACTGGAGTTTGCCAAAACACACCTGAACAAGCCAAAATCCTTCTGGGAGAATGTCCTGTGGTCAAATGAGACCAAATTAGAGCTTTTTTGTAAAGCACATCATCTCTATGTTCACAGAAAACAAAATGAAGCCTTCAAAGAAAAGAACACCTTCCCTACAGTCAAACATGGAGGAGGTTCAGTGATGTTTTGGGGTTGCTGTGCTGCCTCTGGCACTGGGTGCCTTGAATGTGTGAATAGCATCATGAAATCAGGAGATTACCAAGGCATTTTGAAGCGCAATGTTCAACCCATGTCAGAAAGCTGGGTCTCCGTCGAAGGTCATGGGTCTTGCAGCAGCACAATGACCCCAAACACACTTCAAAAAGCACTCAGGAATGGTTCAAGACAAAATGCTGGACTGTTCTGAAGTGGCCAGCAATGAGTCCAGATATAAAACCCATTGAACATCTGTGGGGAGATCTGAAAACAGCAGTTGGGAGAAGGCACCCTTCCAATCTGGGAGAACTAGAGCAGTTTGCAGAAGAAGAGTGGGACAAACTGCCAGTGGAGAGGTGTAGGAAGATCATTCATGGCTATAGGAAGCTCATTCATGGCTATAGGAAGCGCTTGACTGCAGGTATTTTGTCGAAAGTCTGTGCTACCAAATATTAAGTCGAGGGTGTCAATCAATAATTTTGTCAATGCCATTTCTCTTTATTTTCTGATTTAAAAGGATATATTAAGTTCTGAATCAAAAACAAAGTTTCTGTAATATTAAGTGAAATAAAGAATTGTGGAGACAAAATACTTTTGTCAATTTCAACTTATTTTTTGAGAATTTGCGAGTTATTTGAAAAAAGTGCAAAGGTGCCAATATTTTTGGCCACGACTGTAGGTTTTTGCTTTCTTCTCAGAAACTACACAAACAATCCTGATGAAACCTGACCACAACATTGCGTGCATCACCTGTGATGTTCCAACGTTTGTTCCCGACAAAAATCGGGGTCCAAGGCGGGCTATGGGGGAGGGGGAGGGTCAAAGTAGGTGCGGGTTTGGAAATATGACCATAGGTGATGCTGATAAAACACTTTTTGTGGTCATCTTTAAAAACACAAGAAAACTTTAACTCACTTGGTATGTCACGTGACTCTTGAAACACTGCACGACTATAACTTGTGTTTCCTAGATGACAATATTGTGAGCAGTGATGCTCACCTGGCACTCCCATCATGCCTCAATGTCAAGTCACACCCTGCAATGTGCAGTCTGGGAACACTGCCGCATAGTGATGTAGCTGATCTACCTGAACTCTTCAGCAAACTGAGCTTAGAAAAGTACATTGAAGTCTTCCACCAGCAAGAGGTATGTCTGAACTGTATTTTGAATTTACTCCTTTTTGTACCAATTTTTTCCTCGATTTAATTAAATCCAAAAATTTTAATATCTCTTTATTCGTCATTTCCAACGCTGATCTTGTTTATGTTCATTAATGCTAATAAACAGATGATGACTTAAATGTTTAACAATTCTCGTACATTGTAACAAACAGATCATGACGTGTTTAACAATTCTCGTACACAGTAACAAACAGATCATGACGTGTGTTTACCAATTCTTGTACATAGTAACAAACAGATCATGACGTGTCTTTAACAATTCTCGAACACAGTAACAAACAGATCATGACGTCTTTATCAATTTTCATACATTGTAACAAACAGATCATGACGTGTTCAACAATTCTCGTACATTGTAACAAACAGATCACAACGTGTCCAACAATTCTCGTACATAGTAACAAACAGATGACATCTTTAACAATTCCTGTACATAGTAACAAACAGATGACATCTTTAACAATTCTCGTACATTGTAACAAACAGATCATGACGTGTGTTTAACAATTCTTGTACATAGTAACAAACAGATCATGACGTCTTTATAAATTTTCATACATTGTAACAAACAGACCATGACGTGTCTTTAACAATTCTCATACATTGTAACAAACAGATCATGACGTGTCTTTAACAATTCTCATACATTGTAACAAACAGATCATGACGTGTCTTTAACAATTCTCGAACACAGTAACAAACAGATCATGACGTCTTTATAAATTTTCATACATTGTAACAAACAGATCATGACGTGTCTTTAACAATTCTCATACATTGTAACAAACAGATCATGACGTGTTCAACAATTCTCGTACATTGTAACAAACAGATCACGACGTGTCTTCAACAATTCTCGTACATAGTAACAAACAGATCATGACGTCTTTATCAATTTTCATACATTGTAACAAACAGATCATGACGTGTCTAACAATTCTCATACATTGTAACAAACAGATCATGACGTGTTCAACAATTCTCGTACATTGTAACAAACAGATCACGACGTGTCTTCAACAATTCTCGTACATAGTAACAAACAGATGACATCTTTAACAATTCCTGTACATAGTAACAAACAGATGACATCTTTAACAATTCTCGTACATTGTAACAAACAGATCATGACGTGTGTTTAACAATTATTGTACATAGTAACAAACAGATCATGGCGTGTCTTTAACAATTATTGTACATAGTAACAAACAGATCATGGCGTGTCTTTAACAATTCTCGAACACAGTAATAAACAGATCAGGACGTCTTTATAAATTTTCATACATTGTAACAAACAGATCATGACGTGTCTTTAACAATTCTCATACATTGTAACAAACAGATCATGATGTGTTCAACAATTCTCGTACATTGCAACAAACAGACCATGATGTGTCTTTCACAATTCTCGTACATTGTAACAAACAGATCATGACGTGTTCAACAATTCTCGTACATTGTAGCAAACAGATCATGACGTGTCTTTAACAATTCTTGAACATCGTAACAACCAGATCATGACGTGTCTTTAACAATTCTTGAACATCGTAACAACCAGATCATGACGTGTCTTTAACAATTCTCGCACATTGTAACAAACAGATCATGATGTGTGTTTAACAATTCTTGAACATCGTAACAACCAGATCATGACGTGTTTAACAATTCTCATACATAGTAACAAACATATCATGTCGTGTGTTTAACAATTCTCATACATAGTAACAACCAGATCATGACGTGTCTTTAACAATTCTCATACATCGTAACAAACAGATCATGACGTGTCTTTAACAATTCTCATACATAGTAACAACCAGATCATGACGTGTCTTTAACAATTCTCATACATAGTAACAAACAGATCATGACGTGTGTTTAACAATTCTCGTACATAGTTACAAACAGATCATGATGTGTGTTTAACAATTCTTGAACATCATAACAACCAGATCATGACGTGTTTAACAATTCTCGTGCATAGTAACAAACAGATCATGACGTGTGTTTAACAATTCTCATACATAGTAACAAACAGATAATGATGTGTGTTTAACAATTCTTGTACATAGTAACAACCAGATCATGACGTGTATTTAACAATTCTCATACATCGTAACAAACAGATAATGATGTGTGTTTAACAATTCTCATACATAGTAACAAACAGATAATGATGTGTCTTTAACAATTCTTGTACATAGTAACAACCAGATCATGACGTGTGTTTAACAATTATTGTACATAGTAACAAACAGATAATGATGTGTGTTTAACAATTCTTGTACATAGTAACAAACAGATCATGACGTGTGTTTAACAATTCTTGTACATAGTAACAACCAGATCATGACGTGTGTTTAACAATTCTCATACATAGTAACAAACAGATAATGATGTGTGTTTAACAATTCTTGTACATAGTAACAAACAGATAATGATGTGTGTTTAACAATTCTTGAACATCATAACAACCAGATCATGACATGTTTAACTATTCTCGTGCATAGTAACAAACAGATCATGACGTGTGTTTAACAATTCTTGTACATAGTAACAACCAGATCATGACGTGTCTTTAACAATTCTCATACATCGTAACAAACAGATCATGACGTGTCTTTAACAATTCTCATACATAGTAACAACCAGATCATGACGTGTCTTTAACAATTCTCATACATAGTAACAAACAGATCATGACGTGTGTTTAACAATTCTCGTACATAGTTACAAACAGATCATGATGTGTGTTTAACAATTCTTGAACATCATAACAACCAGATCATGACGTGTTTAACAATTCTCGTGCATAGTAACAAACAGATCATGACGTGTGTTTAACAATTCTCATACATAGTAACAACCAGATCATGACGTGTATTTAACAATTCTCGTACATAGTAACAAACAGATAATGATGTGTGTTTAACAATTCTTGTACATAGTAACAAACAGATCATGACGTGTGTTTAACAATTCTTGTACATAGTAACAACCAGATCATGACGTGTGTTTAACAATTCTCATACATAGTAACAACCAGATCATGACGTGTGGTTAACAATTCTCGTACATAGTAACAAACAGATCATGACGTGTGGTTAACAATTCTTGTACATAGTAACAACCAGATCATGACGTGTGTTTAACAATTCTCATACATAGTAACAAACAGATCATGACGTGTGTTTAACAATTCTCGTACATAGTAACAAACAGATAATGATGTGTGTTTAACAATTCTCATAAATAGTAACAAACAGATCATGACGTGTGTTTAACAATTCTTGTACATAGTAACAACCAGATCATGACGTGTGTTTAACAATTCTCATACATAGTAACAAACAGATCATGACGTGTGGTTAACAATTCTCGTACATAGTAACAACCAGATCATGACGTGTGGTTAACAATTCTCGTGCATAGTAACAAACAGATCATGACGTGTGTTTAACAATTCTCATACATAGTAACAAACAGATAATGATGTGTGTTTAACAATTCTTGTACATAGTAACAAACAGATCATGACGTGTGTTTAACAATTCTTGTACATAGTAACAACCAGATCATGACGTGTGTTTAACAATTCTCATACATAGTAACAAACAGATCATGACGTGTGGTTAACAATTCTCGTACATAGTAACAAACAGATAATGATGTGTGTTTAACAATTCTCATACATAGTAACAAACAGATCATGACGTGTGTTTAACAAGTCTTGTACATAGTAACAACCAGATCATGACGTGTGTTTAACAATTCTCATACATAGTAACAAACAGATCATGACGTGTGGTTAACAATTCTCGTACATAGTAACAACCAGATCATGACGTGTGGTTAACAATTCTCGTGCATAGTAACAAACAGATCATGACGTGTGTTTAACAATTCTTGAACATCGTAACAACCAGATCATGACGTGTGTTTAACAATTCTTGTACATAGTAACAACCAGATCATGACGTGTGTTTAACAATTCTCGTGCATAGTAACAAACAGATCATGACGTGTGGTTAACAATTCTTGAACATCGTAACAACCAGATCATGACGTGTGTTTAACAATTCTTGTACATAGTAACCAGCTCATGACGTGTTTAACAATTCTCGTACATAGTAACAAACAGATCACGACGTGTGTTTAACAATTCTCATACATAGTAACAAACAGATCATGACGTGTGGTTAACAATTCTCGTACATAGTAACAACCAGATCATGACGTGTGGTTAACAATTCTCGTGCATAGTAACAAACAGATCATGACGTGTGGTTAACAATTCTCATACATAGTAACAAACAGATCATGACGTGTGTTTAACAATTCTCATACATAGTAACAAACAGATAATGATGTGTGTTTAACAATTCTTGTACATAGTAACAAACAGATCATGACGTGTGTTTAACAATTCTTGTACATAGTAACAACCAGATCATGACGTGTGTTTAACAATTCTCATACATAGTAACAAACAGATAATGATGTGTGTTTAACAATTCTTGTACATAGTAACAAACAGATCATGACGTGTGTTTAACAATTCTTGTACATAGTAACAACCAGATCATGACGTGTGTTTAACAATTCTCATACATAGTAACAAACAGATAATGACGTGTATTTAACAATTATTGTACATAGTAACAACCAGATCATGACATGTGTTTAACAATTCTCATACATAGTAACAAACAGATAATGACGTGTATTTAACAATTATTGTACATAGTAACAACCAGATCATGACGTGTGTTTAACAATTCTTGTACATAGTAACAACCAGATCATGACGTGTGTTTAACAATTATTGTACATAGTAACAACCAGATCATGACGTGTGTTTAACAATTCTTGTACATAGTAACAACCAGATCATGACATGTGTTTAACAATTCTCGTACATAGTAACAAACAGATAATGATGTGTGTTTAACAATTCTTGTACATAGTAACAACCAGATCATGACGTGTGTTTAACAATTCTTGTACATAGTAACAACCAGATCATGACGTGTGTTTAACAATTATTGTACATAGTAACAACCAGATCATGACGTGTGTTTAACAATTCTTGTACATAGTAACAACCAGATCATGACATGTGTTTAACAATTCTCGTACATAGTAACAAACAGATAATGACGTGTGTTTAACAATTCTTGTACATAGTAACAACCAGATCATGACGTGTGTTTAACAATTATTGTACATAGTAACAACCAGATCATGACGTGTGTTTAACAATTCTTGTACATAGTAACAACCAGATCATGACATGTGTTTAACAATTCTCATACATAGTAACAAACAGATAATGACGTGTATTTAACAATTATTGTACATAGTAACAACCAGATCATGACGTGTGTTTAACAATTCTTGTACATAGTAACAACCAGATCATGACGTGTGTTTAACAATTATTGTACATAGTAACAACCAGATCATGACGTGTGTTTAACAATTATTGTACATAGTAACAACCAGATCATGACGTGTGTTTAACAATTCTTGTACATAGTAACAACCAGATCATGACATGTGTTTAACAATTATTGTACATAGTAACAACCAGATCATGACGTGTATTTAACAATTCTTGTACATAGTAACAACCAGATCATGACATGTGTTTAAGAATTCTCGTACATAGTAACAAACAGATCATTCCATTAAGCATCATAATATGGTGTGCGACCCCCCCCCCCCCACCCCCCATAGGTTGACCTGCACATGTTTCTCACCTTAAGCGATCAAGATTTAAAGGAGTTGGGTGTAAACACCTTTGGTGCTCGTAGAAAAATGCTTCTGGCTATCTCAGGTGAGTTTAATGCACCTTTTTAAGGATAAAGGTCAAACATTTTTTTTTATTATTATTTAATTCACTGTTTAACTCTGTCGTGGAATGGTACTTTCGGATTTAGCATTAACGGTACGAAACTTGTTTCAAATGCAAACTTTAAAAAGGCCTCATGAGGTACATTATATGATGAACATTTTTAACAACACAAGACAGCTGACAATTGATTTTGTGAGAGAAAATTGTGGCCTTGTTTTAAAAAGTCAGCCTGCCAATCCTGAAAAAGAGGAAGTCTTGATTAGATGGCATCCTTTTCTTACAGACAATCTGCCCACATGTGATTATATGGTCAGAATAAACACCTGGGTGGTTCACACAAACCCTGATCACCATATATGGTATAAATTACGTCATTCAAAATACCCTTCATATCGACCCATTATGTCGAAGAAAGTGTCATTGAATCACAACTACTTGATAGATTTTCCTCATCTTGGTGTCGATTTATTTGTTTTAAGGCTCACGGATTTAGAATCTAACAACAAGATCACAACCCAACCACGTTTTAATTGCAAGGCTGGCTAACTAAAACCCTTTATGGTTAACTAGCAGGAGTACCCGGCGTTGCCCGGTGATGTTCTAATCCTGTTCACATTTTGAAGAAATCATTTTTTTTTTTCTATTCCGCTATTTACTCCCAATAAGGAAAATTTATATTTAATATGATATTACACTCCCCCTTCCCCCCCTTAACCCCAAACACATACTAATCGAGGATAATTTAATGTTACATTTTATATGGCTACAAAGGCTCAGGAAATATAAAGTTTTTGTTTTCATCCTGTTACGTGGTCCTCCCGGTAACTACCTGGTCTTGGTGACCCCCGGACCGTGAGAGGACCTTCGCCAGCAAATAGTATTATATAGGCGCATTCGCCACGCAATCCATAGGAATTTCACCCAGGCGACAACTGATGTGCAAGTATATATTTCCAATGGTAATGATACCAAACACTTTCAAAGACACCACCACGGAGATTTTCCCCGAGCAATCAACAATACACAACCAGGCACAATCAATATTACAACCATGTGAACTCATCTACACAAACTCTAAGATGGCCATCTTAATCTTATACATTCCTCACGTGAGCCCCACTCCTGACTCCCTCCGTGGTCAATGTCTCTCCTCTCCGCACACGGGCGGTTGAACGAGCCCCGGGCGGACGTGCTCTAAACGTGCCGTCTCGGACTGGGGCCGCGGCTGCAGCGCACCTCCTTGCCAAGCCACGGGGCAAACCCAGCGCGGCGTCCAACGTGCGCGAGGCCCCAAGTGCGGACCCGTACGCGTCTTTGTAGACGGGGCCAAAACCCAGCGCGGCTTTCGACGCGAGCGAGGCCCAACGTGCGGACCCGTACGCGTCTTTGTAGACGGGGCAAACTGTCCCGGACGCTTGGTTTCGTGCACGAACTCACAGTGACTGGACGTGTCCAAAGGTATTTACCGCCCAGGTAACTCCTCTCGCCAGACGTTTCGCAACGGCGCGTTTTCCGCGCAGCGTAAGGTCGATTCCACCTTCTCGTCGTCGCGGGGCGAGGAAGAAGAAGCACCGTCCTTTTCTCTCCTCGTGTCTTTTCTTCTTCCGTTTCCGGCCACTTCCGTTTCCGGCCACTGGTTCCGAAGGGCTCCTGACCCTCCCATCACAACAACCCTTAATATAATACACACGGATAAGCAACCTGAATGGCAATTTACATACATTCACCTAAATATGTAACACTCCCCCCCTTCAAGAAAGAAAGTTTGAACCCAGCGAAACTTTCTTTGCCGGCCAATTTGGAGAAACAAACCAGATCACTCAACCCCCCCCCCCCCCAGATTAACTCAATCTGGACAAAGCGTCCGCCACGACATTGTCCCGGCCCCGTACATGTTCAATTTCCAAGTTGAACCCCTGCAAAGCCAAACTCCATCTCATCAACCTCTGATTTTTATTTTTCATTCTTTGAATGAAGGTTAAGGGGTTGTGATCCGTAAAGACCTTTATGGGAAAGGACGTGATTCCTAAATACACCTCATAATGTTGAAGCCCTAGCAGGAGAGCCAGGGTCTCTTTCTCCACGGTGGCATAATTTACCTGATGTTTATTGAACTTTTTGGAGTAGTAGCACACGGGGTGGTCCACCCCATCCTCATCTTCCTGTAACAAGACCGCTCCCGCCCCCACATCGCTTGCATCTACGGCCAACTTGAAAGGTGCCTGAAAGTCCGGAGCGGTTAGGACCGGAGAGCTCATTAGTATCGCTTTGACATGGGCAAAGGCCGCCTGACATTTGCCATCCCAAACGAATGGGGTCTCCTTTCTCAACAAACTCGTTAAAGGGGCTACCACATCCGAAAAATTCTTACAGAACCGCCGGTACCACCCCGCCATCCCTAAGAATCTCATCAGCTCTTTCTTCCCCTTTGGGACTTGGAAGCGATCGATAGCTTCTACCTTGGCGGTCACTGGTTGTACTTGACCCTGCCCTACTACATGGCCGAGGAACACTACCTGTGCTCTTACAAATTCACTCTTGGCTAAGTTGATGGTCAGACCTGCCTCGGACATCGTCTGAAAAAATGCATGGATTTGCTTAATATGGTCTTCCATGGTCATGGTGTGGATGATTACATCATCCAGATATGCCTCCACCCCCTCCAGGTCTGCAATGAGCCTATTAATCAGTCGTTGAAATGTCGCCGGCCCGTTCTTCAACCCAAAAGGGAGGACCTTGTACTGATATAACCCGTTCGGAGTGACCAAAGCTGAGATTTCTTTGGCTCTATCGGTAAGAGGGATCTGCCAATACCCTTTCAGCAAGTCAAATTTGGTAACAAATTTAGCTGGGCCTATTCGATCAATACAGTCGTCAATCCTCGGGAGCGGATAGGAGTCGGTCTTGGTCACTGCATTCACCCGTTTTAAATCCGTACAACACCGGAAGCTGCCATCGGGTTTCGGAACCAACACACATGGGGAGCTCCATTCACTGTTGCTTGGTTCGATGATGTCATTGTCCAACATATATTGCATCTCCTTCCGAAGGTACTCCATCTTTACCGGGTTCATCCGATAGGGGTGTTGTTTCACTGGAGTGGCCTCCCCCACCTCGATATCATGATATACTAAGTCCGTACGACCAGGTACATCTGTGAACAAATGTTTAAATTCGAACATTAGGCTGGACAGTTGTCCTTGCTGTTCCCTTGTTAAATGACCTAACTTCTCATCCAAATGATTCAACACTTCGGTGTTCGTCAATTTGGGGCAGGCCTGGTCATCCAAGTTATCAAACTTCACACCGGCGTTTCCGTCCATTGTCACTGGTACGACCGGTGAGACAGGAACTACGTCTTCCACCGGTTCCCTCTCATGATATTTCTTCAGTCGGTTGACATGACACAACTGTCGCTTTTTTCGTCGGTCGGGAGTGGTCACCACGTAGTCTGTCTCATTCACCCTCTCCTCCACTGCATAAGGACCGAAATATCTAGCCTGGAGGGGCTGACCTGGAACGGGCAGCAATACTAACACCCGGTCCTGAGGACTGAAATTCCTTATCTGCGAGGTCTTGTCATGTCTCTCCTTCATTTTCCCCTGGGCCCTTCTCAAGTTCCGTCGTGCCACCTCACACGCCTTTGCCAATCGGTTTTTTACTGTGGCCACATACTCCCTCATCGGTGTCCGGGACTCCTGTAGTAACCACTGTTCTTTCACCAATTTCAACGGTCCCCGCACTGCGTGTCCAAACACCAGTTCAAACGGGCTGAATCCCAAGGAATCCTGCACGGACTCCCTCGCCGCAAACAACAATAGGGGTATCCCTTCATCCCAATCCTTGGCACATTCAAAACAATACGTTCGGATCATATTCTTTAAAGTCTGGTGAAACCTTTCCAGGGCCCCTTGGCTCTCGGGATGGTAGGCGCTGGATCTTACTTGTTCCACCCCCAACAGGTGTACCACTTGCTGGAACAGTGTGGACATGAAATTGGTCCCCTGATCCGATTGAATGATCCTAGGTAGGCCAACCCAAGTGAAAAATTTAATCAAGGCCTTTGCAATAACTGCCGCCGTTATTTTCCTCAGGGGCACTGCCTCGGGGAACCTGGTGGACGCACACATGATGGTCAGTAAGTATTGATGTCCAGCTTTGGTTTTGGGTAAAGGGCCCACACAGTCCACAATGACTCGGCTGAATGGCTCTTCAAAAGCTGGAATTGGCTTTAACGGGGCGGGGGGAATTTTTTGATTCGGCTTTCCCACCAGCTGACAAGAATGGCAGGACTTGCAGAACTCCGCCACATCCCGTCGCAGTCCCGGCCAGAAAAAATGTACTAATATCCTGTCACAGGTCTTGTTCACTCCCAGGTGCCCGGCCCAAGGGGTCTCATGTGCCAAACTCAAGATCTCCTTCCGGTACAGCGGTGGCACCACAATCTGATAGTGAACTTTCCACTCATCGTCTGCGGGTACCTCCGGGGGCCTCCATTTCCTCATTAGGGTTTCCCCCTTCATGAAATACCCCACAGGTATCTTCGTAGCCTCTTCTTCCGTAACGGCTTTCTCCATTAACCTCTGGATCTCCGAGTCTTCGTGTTGTTCTTCCACTAGTCTCCTCCGGACCAGCGCGGTTTGCTCCACTTCGTTCTCTGCGGTCTCCGACGGACACTCCACGTCCCCTTGCGTTCCAGACGCTACCCTTTCTCGAAATTCCTGGGAATCCCTCCCCTGGTTATTTCCCTGTTCCGAGTTGTCTTCCCGTACCTCTAAGGGTTCCAACTCCCCCTCTCTTTCTTCCTCCTTCTCTTCCGCGTGCTTTCTACCCATAGCCCGAGTCACTGCACAGGATGGAAAGATACCCGGAATCTCCATCTCTAACCGAGTGGTGTTATTTTCCTTACTGGGCTTGTCCACCATTCTTGGATTACCCGAAACTCGCCCCCCGGCCAAATCATTCCCGATAATAAAAGAGATTCCCTCCACAGGAAGGGTGGCTTGTAAGCCTACGGTGACCGGCCCGGATACCAACTCAGAACTCAACTGGATGACATGAAGCGGAGCTTTAACATAGCCCCCGACCCCCTGTAAAAGCACACTAACCCCAGTTGCCGTCTTCTCCGACAATGGCAAAATGCCCTCCAGCATCAACGATTGGTGTGCTCCTGTGTCCCTCAATACCCTAACTGGCTTCTGGTTACTCGGGTCGCCATCCAGCGACACGAACCCCTCTGAAATGAAATGTTTGTAGCCCTCCTGAACAAGGTTCTCCCGGGACGCCGTACCTTTGACAGGGGAATCTTCCCCCAGCTCTGCTCTCCAAGAATGATTTCTCACACTTGCCAGTGCATTCGGAGTCGCACTAGACTGATTCCGTTCCGGGTTCTCCCTTTTTCGGAGGTAACATTGGGACATCAAGTGTCCAGTTTTATGGCAAAAAGCACAAGTAGGCCCGGGGGAGAACCTCGGGGTCGGCCTTGAGCCCCCCGAAAAATAAGTTTGTCTTGGGCCCGTAGCCCTCGGATTTCTAACCGTTGGGGTATCATAGTTGTCCCCATAATCATCTCGAGGCCGCCGCCATGTAAGGTCATTCTCCGCCCCGGGTGTTCCATAACTCCCCTGCTGAAGTCTAGGCGAGGAGTTAGGTTTGTGGACCCCTATTCGGTGGGTTAAGGCATAATCATCTGCCATGGTGGCTGCGTCCCACAACTTCGGTACTTTCTTTTCCTGCAGGTACACTTTGATGTCCTCGTGGACACACTGCTGGAATTCCTCCACCAGGATCAAGTCCCGCAATGTTTCGAAGTCTTTCCCGACTCCTTTTGACTCACACCACCGATCAAACATGTTTTCTTTCACTCTGGCAAACTCCACATGGGTCTCACTCTCCCTCTTCCTGGCATTCCTGAATTTTTGCCTGTAAGCTTCCGGAACCAACTCATAGGCTTTGAGGATGTGCTTCTTCAGTACCTCATAATCTGCACATTGGTCCATTGGTAGCGCCGAATAAATTTCCTGAGCTTTCCCCACCAGCACACTTTGCACGAGTATGGTCCATGCCTCCTCCGGCCAGTTTAATTGTCGAGCCACTTTCTCAAAGTGTGGAAAAAATTTCGCGACTTCTTTTTCACTGAACGGTGGAACCAGCCTCACATGTCTGCCCACATCCCAGGTTTTCTGGTTAGGTGTCGACCCCGTCCGCAAGGGTGGTGCCTCTCCCCGTTCTCTCATTAACTCCAGCTCCTTGAATTTGATTTCTTGCTGAAGCTGCATGTCACGTTCCTTTAATTCCCTTTCCGCTTTTCTCTCCTCTGCTTCGAGGTCCCTTGCAGCTCTCCTTTCCTCTGCTTGTTCCTTTTCTCTTCTTTCCTGGAGTTCTCTTTCCACTCTCCTTTCCTCTGCTTGTTTCTCTTCTCTCCTCTCCTCTGCTTTCCTTTCTTCTTCTGCTCTTTCCTTTTCTGCTTTCCTTTCTTCTTCTGCTCTTTCCTTTTCTGCTTTCCTTTCCTCTTCTGCTCTTTCCTTTTCTGCTTTCCTTTCTTCTTCTGCTAACCTTTCCTGGAGTTCTCGTTCCACTCTCCTTTCCTCTGCTTGTTTCTCTTCTCTCCTCTCCTCTGCTTTCCTTTCTTCTTCTGCTCTTTCCTTTTCTGCTTTCCTTTCTTCTTCTGCTCTTTCCTTTTCTGCTTTCCTTTCTTCTTCTGCTCTTTCCTTTTCTGCTTTCCTTTCTTCTTCTTTGATCCGTTCCTGGCTCCGTAATTGCAACTCCAGTTTCCGGAGCTCCACGTCTTCTGGTTCTTCGGGTAGCCACTCCCAGGCTAACTCGTCCCATGTTCCTAATCCCACCATAGATTGTATCACCGTGGCCTGCAACTCTGCCTTCCTCAAATTAGTTCGGACCTCCAAGTTAAAATGTTTGGCCAATTTCAAGAGATCCGACTTTAGCAACGCTCGGAACTGTGCCTCACTCGGGGTTACCCCAAAGTTCTGTGCCACAAACGCCATGGTGCCTATCGTTAACACCTGTTAACCTTCACCCCAAGACTTTCCCCAATTTCTCAAAAAAAAATATTACCAATTAATAATTAATTAATAAATTTTAATTACCAAAAATATTATTATTTTATTATTTTATACACTTTTAGATCCCGGACGTAGACCCAATTGCGAAACCGCAAATCGTAATTTGGACGAGCCCCCAATTCTGTTACGTGGTCCTCCCGGTAACTACCTGGTCTTGGTGACCCCCGGACCGTGAGAGGACCTTCGCCAGCAAATAGTATTATATAGGCGCATTCGCCACGCAATCCATAGGAATTTCACCCAGGCGACAACTGATGTGCAAGTATATATTTCCAATGGTAATGATACCAAACACTTTCAAAGACACCACCACGGAGATTTTCCCCGAGCAATCAACAATACACAACCAGGCACAATCAATATTACAACCATGTGAACTCATCTACACAAACTCTAAGATGGCCATCTTAATCTTATACATTCCTCACGTGAGCCCCACTCCTGACTCCCTCCGTGGTCAATGTCTCTCCTCTCCGCACACGGGCGGTTGAACGAGCCCCGGGCGGACGTGCTCTAAACGTGCCGTCTCGGACTGGGGCCGCGGCTGCAGCGCACCTCCTTGCCAAGCCACGGGGCAAACCCAGCGCGGCGTCCAACGTGCGCGAGGCCCCAAGTGCGGACCCGTACGCGTCTTTGTAGACGGGGCCAAAACCCAGCGCGGCTTTCGACGCGAGCGAGGCCCAACGTGCGGACCCGTACGCGTCTTTGTAGACGGGGCAAACTGTCCCGGACGCTTGGTTTCGTGCACGAACTCACAGTGACTGGACGTGTCCAAAGGTATTTACCGCCCAGGTAACTCCTCTCGCCAGACGTTTCGCAACGGCGCGTTTTCCGCGCAGCGTAAGGTCGATTCCACCTTCTCGTCGTCGCGGGGCGAGGAAGAAGAAGCACCGTCCTTTTCTCTCCTCGTGTCTTTTCTTCTTCCGTTTCCGGCCACTTCCGTTTCCGGCCACTGGTTCCGAAGGGCTCCTGACCCTCCCATCACAACAACCCTTAATATAATACACACGGATAAGCAACCTGAATGGCAATTTACATACATTCACCTAAATATGTAACAATCCAAAAACTTTTTTTTTGCCCCAAACATCCCCTGGTATTCACTGATGAACCTCTTAAAGTTTGATAAACATCCGTTCAGCCATCACCGAGAATAATGGTAACACACACACACACACACACACACACACACACACACACACACACACACACACACACACACACACACACACACACACACACACACACACACACACACACACACACACACACACACACACCCGTAGTAGCTGTCGCTTGACGTTTGTTGGCGTGAATTTGCATCACAATGCCATGACTGAAGATTGAATCTCATATATTGTGTTGATGTGTGTTGTGTTGATGGTGTGAGAAATGGAGAAGGTGAAAGGATTTTGGAGTTTGTTGATGGAGCTGATTTGTTGATTTGTAATACTCAGTTCCAGAAAGAGGATAATAAGCTTGTTACATACACGTCAGGTGGGTCGACGACAACCGTTGACTACCTGATGGTGCGTAGGCGAGATAGGGGGCACCTCTGGGACACAAAGGTGATCCCGGGGGAGGAGGCTGTTTCACAGCACCACTTGGTTGTCTGCGACATAAGGGTGAAAGGTGCGAGGAGAGCTCGGCGGGTAAAGTACCAACCGAGAATAAAGGTGTGGAGGTTGAAATAGGTGACAGTGAGGGAGGCATTAAAAGAGAGGCTGAGTATGGTGGAGAATGATGTGGTTGAGCTTGAAAGTGGTTGGATGTCAATGAAAGATCGTCTGTTGGGAGCCGTTGGTGAGGCATGTGGATGGACAAAAGGACCACCGAGGCACTCGGAAACATGTTGGTGGGATGATGAAGTTGGAAAGAAGATTGACGAGAAGAGGAAGAAGTTCAAAGAGTGGCAGAAGGCAAAGGGTATGGGAGCAGAAAAGGCAGAGCATGAAAGTTATAAGGCAGCCAGGAAGGCGGCAAAGAAAGAGGAAGCAAAGGTGCAGGAGGCATGTAGGAAAATGCTCGGAGAATGCTTGGATTTGGAAGAGGGTCAGAGAGCGGTATTCAGGATTGCAAAGCAGATAGCGAAAGAGGTGTGATGTGATGGGGGTGAGTTGCTTGAAGGATGAAGTGGGACAAATCGTTGTGGACCCAGATGGAATTAAAGGACGATGGAAAAGATATATGGAAATGCTGCTGAATGCAGAGAATTAATGGGATGGCAACATAGAGAGTAACCCAGTTTTAGGAACGGCAGAGAAGATAACCGAGAAGGAAATTGAGGAAGCGATAAAAGCAATGAAGAGTAGAAAAGGGGGAGGGCCGATGGGAGTTGTGGGAGATATGTTGAATGCAGCGGGAAATTGGGGTGTGAAGAGAATGACAGAGATCTGTAATCTGGTGGTGAAAGAAGGCCGCATTCCAGTGGTTTGGGAACTGAGTACCCTCGTCCCTCTATGCAAGGGGAAAGGTGACCCTCTGGACTGTGGCTCGTATCGAGCGATAAAGTTATTGGAGCATGGAATGAAGGTATTGGAAAGGGTGTTGGAGAGGAGGAGAAGGAAGAAAGTGAAGATTGATGAAATGCAGTTTGGATTTATGCCAGGAAGAGGAACGACACATGCTTTTTATTGTGAGGCAGTTGCAGGAGAAGTACATGGAGAAGAGGAAGAAGTTGTTTCTTGGGTTTGTTGATCTGGAGAAAGCATTCGATAGGATTCCACGTGAAGTAGTGACATGGGCATTGAGGAAGTTAGGAGTGGAGGAATGGTTGATCAGAGTAGTGATGGCAATGTACAAAAGAGCGCGCACAGCTGTAAGGACGAAGGACGGGAAAAGTGGTGAGTTTGAGGTGAAGGTGGGAGTGCATCTGGGGTCGGTACTAAATCCACTACTATTTGTAGCTGTGATGGAGGTGCTGGCTCGGAACGTAAGGGAGGGTTTACCGTGGGAGTTGTTGTATGCAGATGATCTGGTTTTGATTGCAGAAAATATGGATGGACTGAAGGAGAAGATGAACAAGTGGAAGGAATGTATGGAGACAAAACGTCTGAAGGTGAATATCGGTAAAACGAAGGTGATGGCAAGTAGTAAAGCATGTGGTGAGGTGGAAAGAACTGGGAAGTGGCTGTGTGCTGTGTGCAGGAAGGGTGGCGGAGTGAATTCCATTCAATGTACAATGTGCGCTGAGTGGGTTCATCAAAAATGTAGTGGTTTGAGAGGGTCATTAACCAGTGTGGCAGCTACATTCAAGTGTAAGGTGTGCACAGGGGGAGCTGCAGATGGAGGAAATGTTGAGTTGGATCTTGGAGACGGCGTGAAGCTGGAAGGTGTGAAAACATTTTGTTACCTCGGAGACATGCTGAATGGAGAAGGTGGATCAGACTCGGCAACGGTTGCTAGAGTGAGATGTGCATGGAAGAAGTTTCGGGAGCTGAGTGGCGTGCTGACGAGGAGGGGAGTGCCGTTGAAGCTGAAGGGAAAGGTGTATGCTGCATGTGTGAGAAGTGTTATGATTTATGGGAGCGAGACATGGATCATGAATGTAGAGCAGCAACGAAGGCTGGAAAGGGTGGAAATGCGAATGGTTCGGTGGATGTACGGAGTATCGTTGAGAGAGAGGAAGACAAATGATGAATTGCGAAAGATGATGGGAATATTGCCTGTGATTGATGCTGTGAAGAGAAACAGTTTGAGATGGTTTGGTCATGTGTTGAGGAAGGATGAAAGTGACTGGTTGAGAAGAGTGATGAAAATGAATGTAGAAGGAAGTAGAGGACTGGAAAGACTGAGAAAGACTTGGCTGAAGATGGTCGAAGAAGAAATGCGGGCAAGGGGGTTAACAAGGGGAGATGCAGAAAATCGGGCATAATGGAGAAGATTGTCATGGGGACCGCAAGGCTAACTTAGGAAAATAACGCAGGGAAAATGGCCTTAAAATGCCTGTTGTTGTATATTGTGTTGATTGTTTGTGTTTACTTATATTTATTTTACATCGAATGGTTTACCTGTGAACAATGAGAAAAATACATCAAAATGTCAATGGTTTTCGTAATTGTGTTGTACGGAGTTAAAGCCAGCCCATCAGTCGACCATATTTGGTCGAATTACAAAACAAAATCTTCTGCATATGTATACTCACATGTATTGTCTTTGTGCCAAGTTTGAACAAAACTAGTGCCTGCATGTCGAGAAATGGTTGGGGACACGTTTAAGTAACAAAATGGCCGCCAGTTGGCGGGAATGTATGGATGGCCATCTTGGATATGATATCGAAAAAAATGACACATGACTGGGTAATTGCCCAGGGCCCCATGCTGAGGGGGGGGTGGGGGGGGAGAGGGGGCGAGGGGAGTGAGTGATGGCCAGTGGGTGTGGGGGGGGAGAGGGGAGTGAGTGATGGCCAGTGGGTGTGGGGGGGGGGGGGGGAAGAGGGGAGTGAGTGATGGCCAGTGTGCATGATATGCCATATGACCTCCAGAAGAATCCATCAATTACATCATCCAGTGTATAGAATGAAAAATGTGATAGTGTTTTCATCGACTGTATTTGAGTTTTCTCCGATAGCAAAAAATTCCACAAACTCGGTCCAGATATCTACCTTCCCTTCGTAAATAGTATTTGTAATTGTCATTGTATTTTTTTTTTATGACGCCCACACATTGACACTTGATCGATCTTGCTAGCGCTATTCATCAGTTGTAATTATTTTTTTCAAAAATGGCGCTGACGTTTCAAAAATCGTGCTGACGTTACTTTACAGCGTACCTCGGCAAAGTTAAGCAAAAACAATGAAACAAAATTATCAAAGAGGAGCGAAAAAACGAAAAAAAACAAAAGCAGACAAGAAATTCCATGAAAGTCTTCAAAAAGTTGCTAATTTCTTCAAAAGTCAAACCGAGAATGAAGCGGAAGCGCTGGCAGTAGCAGCGGTAACGTTCGAGCTGATTTTTTTCGGGCAGCTGACACAAAATTGTCACTATGGGAGTAGGTCCTCCTGTAGAATTTTGTGACAAGTATGACGTCATAGGTCACGTGGTACAGGCGCCATCTTCCGAAAAATTTGCACCACAATATCTCAGAGTTGTTAGGGTTCTGCAAAACCATGAGGGTTCAACATTATGGATGGACTGAAGGAGAAGATGAACAAGTAAAAGGAATGTATGGAGGCAAAAGGTCTGAAGGTGAATATCAGAAAGACGAAGGTGATGGCAAGTGGTAAAGCATGTGTTGAGGTGGAAAGAACTAGGAAGTGGCCGTGTGCTGTGTGCAGGAAGGGTGTCGGAGTGAACTCCATTCAATGTACAATGTGCGCTGAGTGCGTTCATCAAAAATGTAGTGGTCTCACAGGGTCATTAACCAGTGTGGCAGCTACATTCAAGTGTAAGATGTGCACAGAGGGAGCTGCAGATGGAGGAAATGTTGAGTTGGATCTTGGAGACCGCGTGAAGCTGGAAGGTGTGAAAACATTTTGCTACCAAGGAGACATGCTGAATGGAGAAGGTGGATCAGACTCGGCAACGGTTGCGAGAGTGAGATGTGCATGGAAGAAGTTTCGGGAACTGAGTGGCGTGCTGACGAGGAGGGGAGTGTTGTTGAAGCTGAAGGGAAATGTGTATGCTGCATGTGTGAGAAGTGTTATGATTTATGGGAGCGAGACATGGGTAATGAACGTAGAGCAGCAACGAGGCTGGAAAGGGTGGAAATGCGAATGGTTCGATGGATGTGCGGAGTATCGTTGAGAGGAAGAAAAATGATGAATTGCGAAAGATGATGGGAATAGAGCCTGTGATGGATGCTGTGAAGAGAAACAGGTCGAGATGGTTTGGTCATGTGTTGAGGAAGGATGAAAGTGACTGGTTGAGAAGAGTGATGGAAATGAATGTAGAAGGAATAGTTCGGTTCACTATGTTTTTTCGTTCAAAATCATGGTAGATTAGCAAACCTATACATTTTTGGAAACGTTATTACATGGAAAATCTGAAAATCAATGTTTACATTTGCCAATTCTGACCAATTCGATTCGACCAATTCGACCAAATTGACCAATTCCAGTCGACCAATTCGACCATTCAACCAATTTGATCGATTCGATTCGATTCATCGAATTCGATTCGATCGACCATTCGACCAATTCGATTTGCCAATCAATTTGACCGACCTTTGCTTGTGTGGAACGGACTGTGAAAACGATGCGGACTATATTGTCGGATACGACACACAGGACAGTGATGACGAACTCTGAATGGCATATTCTGTAATCGTGTATGTTTGATGCCATTGACTGCCTGTGTATATTTTGTCATTGACTGCCTGTGTAGATGTGAAGTTATACTGACTGCATGTGTATGTATGATTTTGCTGACTGCCCGTGTATGTTTGGTGATATGAATTATTGTGACACATTTTGATGTTATTAACTGCCTGTACAAAATGATAACATGTATTTGATTATGCAACTTATCGCGAATATAAAGACAGTATTTTGCAATTCAAAACCTTTGATTCGTGTCTTACCATTCCCCATAGCACTAATTTGATACTTTCATTGGATTCCTTGTCCCTGAAAATATAGGTTTAGTATATTTTTAAAAGTTTTTAGGGTAATTAGAGGCAGAAATAGAACAAAATATGTATTTTACAGTGGCCATTTTGAAAATCCAAAATGGCCGCCATACAGGTATCTCTCCAAATGTAAACATTGATTTTTAGTTTCCTTATGCTATAACCTTTCCAAAAATGTATAGGTTTGCTAATCTACCATGATTTTGAACGAAATATAATTTATTGACATCGTGAACCTGACTAGAAGTAGAGGACGGGGAAGACCGAGAAAGACTTGGCTAAAGATGGTGGAAGAAGAAATGCGGGCAAGGGGGTTAACAAGGGGAGATGCAGAAAATAGGGCAAAATGGAGAAGATTGTCATGGGGACCGCAAGGCTAACCCCCACTCTAGCAGGGAAAATGGCCTTAAAATGCCTGTTGTTTGTTTGTTATCCAATCAGTATAAATTTTATTTTCTCTGCAACTGTTGGTCCAATGGACACGAAATTTTCACCATAGGTGCACCTCCTCCTGTATAATTTTTAGCTCACCTGAAACCCATTTCCGGGGAGCTTATGCGATGGCACATTGTCCTACGTCAGTCCATCGGTCTGTCAACACTTGCAACTTCTTCTCCGAAACCGCTGATGGGATTGTGACGAGACTTGGCACAAATGATATGTGCTATATTCTGGCTGTAGTTTGTTCACGGCATTAAAGAAAAATGGGGGTTTTCATCCCCCAGTAGGTTTCACCCCCCAAAATAGGAATTTGCTTTTTCCTCTGAAACTATTTCATCGAAACAATGTGTACTTGACCACAACCTTCATCACTTGTGCTGTGCCAAAGTTTGTTCACAGCACGAAGAAATTGGAAGCCGAAGAGGATCTATTGTAGGTCCAGGTTTCACCCCCCAAAATAAATATTTGCCTTCTTCTCTGAAACTACATATACGATTTTGATGAAACTTGACCGCAGCCTTTACCACCCGTGATGTACCAAAGTTTGTTCACGGCATTAAAAAAAGAAAAGAAAATGGGGGTCTACTGGGGGGGGGGGATGGGGGGGCGAAGGGTTGCCTCCCCAAAATAGGTGTTGCCCGGTAAACCTGGACACACAAATTCACTCGGGGATACTCCAACTGGAATAATTTTACTGTATCGTCGCAAATTTACTGTATCGATGGGGGTGAGTTGCTTGAAGGATGAAGTGGGACAAATCGTTGTCGACCCAGATGGAATTAAAGGAAGATGGAAAAGATATATGGAAATGCTGTTGAATACAGAGAATGAATGGGATGGCAACATAGAGAGTAACCCAGTTTTAGGATCGGCAGAGAAGATAACTGAGAAGGAAGTTGAGGAAGCGATAAAAGCAATGAAGAGTGGAAAAGCGGGAGGGCCGACGGGAGTTGTGGGAGATATGTTGAAGGCAGCAGGAAGTTGGGGTGTGAAGAGAATGACAGAGATCTGTAATCTGGTGGTGAAAGAAGGCCGCATTCCAGTGGTTTGGGAACTGAGTACCCTCGTCCCTCTATACAAGGGGAAAGGTGACCCTCTGGAGTGTGGCTCGTACCGAGCGATAAAGTTATTGGAGCATGGAATGAAGGTATTGGAAAGGGTGTTGGAAAGGAGGGTAAGGAAGAAAGTGAAGATCGACGAAATGCAGTTTGGATTTATGCCAGGAAGAGGAACGACAGATGCGCTTTTCATTGTGAGGCAGTTGCAGGAGAAGTACATGGATAAGAGGAAGAAGTTGTTTTTTGGGTTTGTTGATCTGGAGAAAGCATTCGATAGGGTTCCACGCAAAGTATTGACATGGGCATTGAGGAAGTTAGGAGTGGAGGAATGGTTGATCAGAGTAGTGATGGCAATGTACAAAAGAGCACGCACAGCTGTAAGGACGAAGGACGGGAACAGTGGTGAGTTTGAGGTGAAGGTGGGAGTGCATATGGGGTCGGTACTAAGTCCACTACTATTTGTAGCTGTGATGGAGGTGCTGGCTCAGAACGTAAAGGAGGGTTTACCGTGGGAGTTGTTGTATGCAGATGATCTGGTGTTGATTGCGGAAAGTATGGATGGACTGAAGGAAAAGATGAACAAGTGGAAGGAATGTATGGAGACAAAAGGTCTGAAGGTGAATATCGGAAAGACAAAGGTGATGGCAAGTGGTAAAGCATGTGGTGAGGTGGAAAGAACTGGGAAGTGGCCGTGTGCTGTGTGCAGGAAGGGTGTCGGAATTCAATGTACAATGTGTGCTGAGTGGGTTCATCAAAAATGTAGTGGTCTGAGAGGGTCATTTACCAGTGTGGCAGCTACATTCAAATGTAAGGTGTGCGCAGAGGGAGCTGCAGATGGAGGAAATGTTGAGTTGGATCTTGGAGGCGGCGTGAAGCTGGAAGGTGTGAAAACATTTTGCTACCTCGGAGACATGCTGAATGGAGAAGGTGGATCAGACTCGGCAACGGTTGCTCGAGTGAGATGTGCATGGAAGAAGTTTCGGGAACTGAGTGGCGTGCTGATGAGGAGGAGAGTGTCGCTGAAGCTGAAGGGAAAGGTGTATGCTGCATGTGTGAGAAGTGTTATGATTTATGGGAGCGAGACATGGGTAATGAACGTAGAGCAGCAACGAAGGCTGGAAAGGGTGGAAATGCGAATGGTTCGATGGATGTGCGGAGTATCGTTGAGAGAGAGGAAGACAAATGATGAATTGCGAAAGATGATGGGAATATTGCCTGTGATTGATGCTGTGAAGAGAAACAGGTCGAGATGGTTTGTTCATGTGTTGAGGAAGGATGAAAGTGACTGGTTGAAAAGAGTGATGGAAATGAATGTAGAAGGAAGTAGAGGACGGGGAAGACCGAGAAAGACTTGGCTACAGATGGTGGAAGAAGAAATGCGGGCAAGGGGGTTAACAAGGAGAGATGCAGAACATAGGGCAAAATGGAGAAGATTGTCATGGGGCCCTCAAGGCTAACCCCCGCTCTAGCAGGGAAAATGGCCTTAAAATGCATGTTGTTGTTGTTGTTGTTGTTGTTGTTGTATCGTCGCAAAATTGAAACTTTGGAATTTTAATCAGATCTTCACAAAACAAAGTCATCATCAAACTGTGGTAAAGGCAAGGCAAACGTGGCAGTGGCATTAAAGCAAGGGAAGGGAACACATTCCTCAGGTCAAGACCACCCTCTTTAGTACATGCATCAGGTGGTGCTTTTTGGTACATTAGAGCTGGCACCATCTAAAGAAATAAAACATTTCTTGACGGAAACATCCTTTGCCTCGTGTTTCAGTACACCTATAATCACGTGATCCCAACCTTGTACAATCTTGTTCACAATTAACTCGTGGGTTTATAACACTAATTATTATTGGGGGAAACTTCGATTTACTTACAAACACGTGTTGTTTTTCCTTGCGATCCAACACTAATCTCCTCCGCAAAACAAATCTCCTTCTCCCCCTGGAACATTCCAGAAGATGCACTCAACCGCTAAATCCAAAACCATCCGTCCATTAAATGCAAACATTGTCAAACATTTCCTCAATAAAACACGACACCCTGTTAACTTTCCACTCCATCATGTTTTTGTTTTTTTTAACGAATATTACAAGTATATTTACCCAAGGATGGCACCTCACTCAGCTTCGCGCAGGCTGTTAATAAGGTCGTGGCCGCCCGTCTTCCCACTTCCAGCCAGAAACACAGTGATAGATCAGGACCGAACGAGGCGAAGTCATAACCACGGCAAGAGCATGTGCACAAATAACCACGAGCCAGGTACAGTTGCTTGCACAAATAACCACGAGCCAGGTACAGTTGCTTGCACAAATAACCACGAGCCAGGTACAGTTGCTTGCACAAATAACCACGAGCCAGGTACAGTTGCTTGCACAAATAACCACGAGCCAGGTACAGTTGCTTGCACAAATAACCACGAGCCAGGTACAGTTGCTTGCACAAATAACCACGAGCCAGGTGCAGTTGCTTGCACAAATAACCACGAGCCAGGTACAGTTGCTTGCACAAATAACCACGAGCCAGGTACAGTTGCTTGCACAAATAACCACGAGCCAGGTACAGTTGCTTGCACAAATAACCACGAGCCAGGTACAGTTGCTTGCACAAATAACCACGAGCCAGGTACAGTTGCTTGCACAAATAACCACGAGCCAGGTACAGTTGCTTGCACAAATAACCACGAGCCAGGTACAGTTGCTTGCACAAATAACCACGAGCCAGGTACAGTTGCTTGCACAAATAACCACGAGCCAGGTACAGTTGCTTGCACAAATAACCACGAGCCAGGTGCAGTTGCTTGCACAAATAACCACGAGCCAGGTACAGTTGCTTGCACAAATAACCACGAGCCAGGTACAGTTGCTTGCACAAATAACCACGAGCCAGGTACAGTTGCTTGCACAAATAACCACGAGCCAGGTACAGTTGCTTGCACAAATAACCACGAGCCAGGTACAGTTGCTTGCACAAATAACCACGAGCCAGGTACAGTTGCTTGCACAAATAACCACGAGCCAGGTACAGTTGCTTGCACAAATAACCACGAGCCAGGTACAGTTGCTGCACAAATAACCACGAGCCAGGTACAGTTGCTGCACAAATAACCACGAGCCAGGTACAGTTGCACAAATAACCACGAGCCAGGTACAGTTGCTTGCACAAATAACCACGAGCCAGGTACAGTTGCTTGCACAAATAACCACGAGCCAGGTACAGTTGCTTGCACAAATAACCACGAGCCAGGTACAGTTGCTTGCACAAATAACCACGAGCCAGGTACAGTTGCTTGCACAAATAACCACGAGCCAGGTACAGTTGCTTGCACAAATAACCACGAGCCAGGTACAGTTGCTCGCACAAATAACCACGAGCCAGGTACAGTTGCTCGCACAAATAACCACGAGCCAGGTACAGTTGCTCGCACAAATAACCACGAGCCAGGTACAGTTGCTCGCACAAATAACCACGAGCCAGGTGCAGTTGCTCGCACAAATAACCACGAGCCAGGTACAGTTGCTCGCACAAATAACCACGAGCCAGGTACAGTTGCTTGCACAAATAACCACGAGCCAGGTACAGTTGCTTGCACAAATAACCACGAGCCAGGTACAGTTGCTCGCACAAATAACCATGAGCCAGGTACAGTTGCTCGCACAAATAACCACGAGCCAGGTACAGTTGCTTGCACAAATAACCACGAGCCAGGTACAGTTGCTTGCACAAATAACCACGAGCCAGGTACAGTTGCTTGCACAAATACCCACGAGCCAGGTACAGTTGCTTGCACAAATAACCACGAGCCAGGTACAGTTGCTTGCACAAATAACCACGAGCCAGGTACAGTTGCTTGCACAAATAACCACGAGCCAGGTACAGTTGCTTGCACAATTAACCACGAGCCAGGTACAGTTGCTTGCACAAATAACCACGAGCCAGGTACAGTTGCTTGCACAAATAACCACGAGCCAGGTACAGTTGCTTGCACAAATAACCACGAGCCAGGTACAGTTGCTTGCACAATTAACCACGAGCCAGGTACAGTTGCTTGCACAATTAACCACGAGCCAGGTACAGTTGCTTGCACAATTAACCACGAGCCAGGTACAGTTGCTTGCACAATTAACCACGAGCCAGGTACAGTTGCTTGCACAAATAACCACGAGCCAGGTACAGTTGCTTGCACAAATAACCACGAGCCAGGTACAGTTGCTTGCACAATTAACCACGAGCCAGGTACAGTTGCTTGCACAATTAACCACGAGCCAGGTACAGTTGCTTGCACAAATAACCACGAGCCAGGTACAGTTGCTTGCACAAATAACCACGAGCCAGGTACAGTTGCTTGCAACAGAAGCTGTAATGAACAGTGCACCGGAAGCGGAAGCACCCAGGGATGCCAACTACATTTTTTTCCCGAAACGCATAAGGCCACGTCAAGGCAAAACACACGCGACAAATGGACCAAAAAACACCCAATTTTTTTAATTGTTCAGAATCGCCTGAGGGCGTTTTTCATTTTAAAAACACATAATTTGGGGGTTTTACAAAAATAGAACAACGCACTCATACGCTAATGTAAGGATATGCTGTTTAACACTGATCTTTGTTTCGCTCGTTATTGTTTATACACCACCCAAAGTGTGTTTAGCTAGTTCTCGTTTTTCCACCACCAAAAGGGTGTTTCGCTCGTTCTCATTTATACACCACCCAAAGTGTGTTTCGCCTATTCTCGTTTATACACCACCCGAAGTGTGTTTCGCTCGTTCTCGTTTGTTCACAATGCAAAGTGTGTTTCAGTCAATCTCGTTTATGCACCACACAAAGTGTGTTTCGCTCTTTGTCATTTATACACCACTCAAAGGGGGTTTCGCTCATTCTCGTTTATACACCACCCAAAGTGTGTTTCGCTCATGCTCGTTTTAACACCACTCAAAGGGGGTTTCGCTCGTTTTCATTTATACACCACCCAAAGTGTGTTTTGCTAGTTCTCGTTTATACACAACCCAAAGTGTGTTTCGCTCGTTCTCATTTATACACCACCCAAAGTGTGTTTCACTCATACTCGTTTATGCACCACCCAAAGTGTCTTTCGCTCTTTCTCGTTTATACACCACCCAAAGTGTGTTTTGCTAGTTCTCGTTTATGCACCACACAAAGTGTGTTTCGCTCTTTGTCATTTATACACCACTCAAAGGGGGTTTCGCTCATTCTCGTTTATACACCACCGAAAGTGTGTTTCGCTCATGCTCGTTTAAACACCACTCAAAGGGGTTGTAACGTATTATTCTGACTTGTATTTGCATTGTTGTTGTGGTTTATCGGACGCGCTTATTCGTCAGACACGAGTGAATCATCACCGCGTCAATAAACGCGCTTTCCGCTTCCGGCACGATGGAGTCTGCTTGAGTTCGTTACATGGTGTCAGAAGTTCGTTGATATTCACGCCATAAGCCGCCTTTCGTCTCCATAAATATGGCATCTCCGAACTTTGATCATCCCTCGATCGACTGGGAGAGTCTGGATCTCTACCAGGAGTTTTGCCGGTTCAGAAATCACGTCAGTTTTGTCTTGTCAGGGCCGCTCGCAGACATAACGAAGCCTCGTCAAGCAGGATGGCTCGGAACGTGGATCGGCGAACAAGGTCGTCAAATCTACCAAACTCTATCTTGGGAGGAAGGAGAGACAGACGACCCGCAGGAAGTGCTGAACAAATTCCAGAACTATGTGCAGCCCAGAAAGAACAAAAGAGTTGCCAGACACCGACTGAAACAAAGGCGCCAGCGGAGTGGTGAGTCTTTTGATCATTTCATAAAAGATCTGAGGATAATTCTCATGGATTGCGATTACCAAGACCCAGACGACATAATCGTCGATTGCATCATTGATGGCAGCCATGATAAGAGGGTCCAAGAGAAATTACTCGATAGGGGTGAGGAGCTCTCACTAGCTAAAGCTATAGAAATTGGCCAACAGCTAGAGCTCTCGCAGAAACATATGAGAATAGTCCGAGATGAAGATGCTCTCATCTCAGCCCTCAGATCTGAAAACGAACGAACTCAGCACCAGACTCAACGTTGTAAGAGCAAGCCTGATAGGCATACACAAGCCACCGAGCTGTTCAAAGCTGAGAATCGGTTTCGGAATGACGGTCCCTGCAGCAAATGTGGCCAGTCAGTGCACAGGCAAGCCAAGTGTCCAGCAATTAATTCTAGCTGCTCCTACTGCAAGAAGCCTGGTCACTGGTTTGCGGCGTGTCGGAAGAGACTGCGCGACCTAAAGTCCCTTGATGAGGAGACCAGTCTAGATCATGTAGATCTTCCTCAAGAACTCGTCAAGGAATCTGAAATTTTAAGGATCTCCGCTCTACAACCAAGCATCAATACGGCTACTCATGACAAGTGGGCACAGACCGTCACGTTGCTGGGTCAGCCGACTCGGTTCCGGATTGACACGGGTGCAAGGTGCAACACACTAACACTCAACGACTACCAGTTAGTCCAGCACCTCGCAGGCGATCTACAATCGTCGCATAAAGTTCTTAAAACATACTCGAACCATACTATCCATCCTGTCGGTACCGTGACACTCCCTCTCTCTCACAAAAACAAGACCGTTAGAGCCAGTTTTGAGGTCATTGACCTCGATCAGGAGAATGTAATGTCAGGCGCTACCTCGGAAGCCCTAGGCCTCATTGTCAAGCTCGATAAGTTGTCTCTTGTTCAGCCTCTAGTCAATGTGTCTCAGGAAGCTGTAATCTCTGAGTTTCCAGAAGTTGCCAAGACAACTGGAACTCTTCCCGGAACTTATCGGATCAAGCTTGTAGAAGGGTCACAGGGAGTAGTTCACGCTCCTCGCAGACAGCCTGCAGCATTGAGAGAGCAAATAGTTGACAAGCTACAAGAGATGGTCACCGAAGGTCACATCGCGAAGGTAGAACGACCGACTGAGTGGGTGAGTTCCATGGTAGTAGCTCTTCGCAACGGCAAAGTCCGCATCTGTATAGACCCCAAAGACTTAAACAAGTGCACAAAACGTGAGCACTACCCAATGAGAACTGTTCAGGAAGTTTTAGCTCAAATCCCTGGAGCCAAAGTATTTTCTGTGCTTGACGCCCGCAGTGGGTTCATGCAAATTCGCCTTGACGAGCCTTCTTCATTCTTGACCACGTTCAATACACCTGTAGGGAGATACCGCTGGCTGCGTCTCCCTTATGGATTGAGGTGCTCGCCAGAGATATTCCAGCGAATCATGGACCAGATGCTAGAAGGGATAGAATGGGCAACAGCGGTAATGGATGACATTTTAGTTGCTGGTCGTGACATCACCCACCACGACTGTGTACTGAAGCGAGTTATGCAACGAGCTACAAGTTATAACCTGCAACTAAACTTCCGAAAATGCCTCATCCGGCGAACCTCAGTCCCTTATGTAGGCCACCTGCTTACTGCAGAAGGAGTGCTACCAGATCCATTCAAGACGAAGGCAGTTGAGAAAATGCCACGTCCAACAGACAAACAAGGCGTCAAGCGTTTCCTTGGATTCGTTCAGTATTTAGGGAAGTTTATCCCCAACCTAAGTGACACAAGCAAGCCTCTCCGTGATCTCTGCAAGGCGGACGTGGAGTTCTCCTGGCAGTCAGCTCAGGAGCTGTCCTTCAAGAAGCTGAAGCAAGCATGTATTTCGGCCCCGGTCCTTCAGTACTACGATGTAAGTCAGCCAGTTGAAATACAAGCCGATGCCAGCCAAAACGCTGTAGGAGCCTGTTTGCTCCAGAATGGCAACCCTATAGCGTTCACATCACGCAGTATGACCGATACTGAGTGTCGCTACGCTATGATTGAGAAGGAAATGCTCTCAATCGTCCATGCAACAGAAGCATTTCACTACTATATCTTTGGAAAATCAGTAGTGGTATATAATGACCATAAACCCCTTGAGGAAATCTTCAAGAAGCCTCTCCTATCTTCTCCCATGCGTTTACAGCGTATGTTGCTCAAGCTTCAATGGTATGACTTGGAGGTTAACTACTGCCGTGGTTCTGAGATGGTGCTCCCCGACACATTGTCCCGTGCACCTCTACCGGACACCGACTCAGAAGCTGGGAAAGACCTTGAGCCTGTGAACATGTTCCAGTTCCTTGCGATCACGAGTGGGAAATACCTCGAAATCCAGGAAGCTACTCTGAGTCAAATGAGCCTTCTCTGCGGTGTCATTGCAAGTGGATGGCCTGACTCCCGAAAGGAAGTCCCAGCACAGGTCCGTAGAACGCAATTGGCAGTCTCAGACAGTGTTGTCTACAAAGGCATGCGCCTTGTCATCCCGCCAAGCCTCAGACCCAGAATGCTGAGCTTGATTCATGAATCGCACCTCGGAGTGAACAAGTGTAAGCAGCGTGCTCGCGAGGTCATGTATTGGCCCTCAATGAACTCTGACATCGAAGAAACTGTACGGAATTGTTGCAAGTGTGCAGAGTATCAAAGCGCTCAGCAACGGGAGCCTCTCTTGCCGACTTACACGCCTGATCTTCCATTCATCGAAGTTGGAAGCGACGTTTTTGACTTCGAATCAAAGCAGTATTTGCTCACGGTCGATTATTACTCCAAGTTTGTGGAGGTGGATTGCCTCAAGGACATTACAGCTCGCTCTGTAATCGAAGCTCTCAAGCAGCAGTTTTGTCGACATGGTATTCCAGAGAAGCTGCGAAGCGATTCCGGAAGTCAGTACACGTCAGAGGAATTTTCTCAGTTTTGCAAAGAATATGGCATAACTCACGACATTGTGTCCCCCAAGCACCAACGTGCCAATGGAGAGGCAGAAAGAGCGATCCAGACAGTGAAAAGGCTCTGGAAGAAGTCAGCAGATAAGTACTTAGCCCTGCTAGACTACCGCACCACTCCACTGGAAGGAATAAACTTGTCCCCGGCTCAGCTCCTAATGGGAAGACGCCCCAGAAACACACTGCCTTGCAACCGCACTCTTCTCATGCCTGCGCGGTATGACCATCACCTTGTGAGATCACGCCTTGACACACAGAAGGAGAAACAAAAATACTATCATGACAAGCCATCTATGTCAGATTTGCCACCGCTCCAGCCGGGAGACAGTGTTAGGATGTTGCCAAACCCGGAGGCCAGGCATTGGATTCCGGCTGTAGTTGAGGCGCGCCACAACAGCCCCCGGTCATATTTGCTGAGGACCCCAAACAATGTGTACCGGCGTAACAGGCTCCATCTCCGCAGAGTGCCTCATTCAGCCAATGTTGGCCCGGTGGGAAGTCAGCCACTCTCTCGCTTTTACTCTTCCCAGGACATGAGGGACTTCCCTGATCCCACCACTCAACAGGACACCCCAGTGGGGAACTGCTGCAAGTCCCCAAGTCCAAGTGAGCAAGCATCTGAATCCCAAAGTCTCCCAACAGTGTCATCGCCTCGAGCCACTGCATCTCCCAGAAATACCAAGTTCATCACAAGGAGCGGCAGAGCGGTTAACCCTCCCAGACGTCTGGATCTTTAAATTTAAATCAATTGATTCACGTGATCTGAATGTGATGCTGTTTGTTAATTAATTCAGTGTAAGTTTTACTTTATAGAGTTATTTGCTTTGCTGGTTTCCTTTAAAGTGGCTTCCTTGAAAGAAAGGAGGATGTAACGTATTATTCTGACTTGTATTTGCATTGTTGTTGTGGTTTATCGGACGCGCTTATTCGTCAGACACGAGTGAATCATCACCGCGTCAATAAACGCGCTTTCCGCTTCCGGCACGATGGAGTCTGCTTGAGTTCGTTACAGGGGTTTCGCTCGTTCTCATTTATACACCACCCAAAGTGTGTTTCGCTCGTTCTCATTTATACACCACTCAAAGGGGGTTTCGCTCATTCTCGTTTATACACCACCCAAAGTGTGTTTCGCTCATGCTCGTTTAAACACCACTCAAAGGGGGTTTCGCTTGTTTTCATTTATACACCACCCAAAGTGTGTTTTGCTAGTTCTCGTTTTTACACCACCCAAAGTGTGTTTTGCTAGTTCTCGTTTTTACACCACCCAAAGTGTGTTTTGCTAGTTCTCGTTTTTACACCACCCAAAGTGTGTTTCGCTCATGCTCGTTTAAACACCACACAAAGTGTGTTTCGCTCATTCTCATTTATACACCACCCAAAGTGTGTTTCGCTCGTTCTCATTTATACACCACACAAAGTGTGTTTCACTCATTCTCGTTTATGCACCACACAAAGTGTGTTTCGCTCTTTGTCATTTATACACCACTCAAAGGGGGTTTCGCTCATTCTCGTTTATACACCACCCAAAGTGTGTTTTGCTAGTTCTCGTTTTTACACCACCCAAAGTGTGTTTTGCTAGTTCTCGTTTTTACACCACCCAAAGTGTGTTTCGCTCATGCTCGTTTAAACACCACCCAAAGTGTTTCGCTCGTTTTCGTTTATGCACCACACAAAGTGTGTTTCGCTCGTTCTCGTTTCTATCTTAGGCAATGCCGACACACGCCTCGGTGTGAAAACGCGAAGCGAGTCGGTCGAGTCCTGCTAACCAAGATGGCGACATGGCGGCTGCACTTTTCACGGAGTATGAGCGTTCTATATCTCTCTATAATTCCAGTAATCTCTGTGTGTCTGTCTGTATGCGACCGCTGTTTCTCGACAACTACCGGTCCGATATACTTGAAACTTGCCAGGTATATTGCTGGGGACCCGAGGATGTGCCTTTTCAAGGTTTGAAATTAATCGGACAAGTGGTTCCCAAGGTATGGTCACCGTACTCGCAAGCCGTTCGCTTTGGCTTTGCGAATGGACCAAACCATTTCATGTAAATAGAGGGGGGGGTTCTGTGGTCGTTACTGCCACGTGGTTTCAAAGTTTTTTTTTGTTGTTGTTGTTTGCACGCATGTTTTTTTGCACGCACGTGCGGGCAAGCACGTACGTGCGGGCACGCCCTAGTATTTTCAATTCAGTGATCCCGAGCGGCCGTGGCCGCCCTGGCCCAATCACATGATCCAATCATTGTGACGTCATCGTGCTCGGTGCTACTACTTCGAAAATATGTCCTGGTTCTGGTTGTTTTCACCGAGTGACGAGTGCACTGCAAAGCATCTTGAAATTGATAAAGAGTGCCGCGCCTTCATGGAGAGCAAATTGTAGCCCAATTTTGACGAGACGTGGCACTTTTTTCTGTGGCGCGTTAGGCAAGTCCAAAGGAGCCAAATTGTGCACCTTCGGCGCAGTGTTGGCAACCCTGAGTCCAAGCTCAAGGAACCGGAAATCCGGAGATTATCCCACAAAAACAAATGGTGGGAGCAGAGGGGAAGCCAGAGCCAGAGGTACTCGTGGGGTTTAGGAGGTGTAAGAGCAGTACATGGACAGTGGGAAATAGAGTTTTTTTTATTTACAGTGCATCTCCGCCACCGGGACGAAGCTCAGGTCTATCATACTAGAGGAGGGAGTAACCAGGGAGAGATACGAAGGAGTCAGAGACATCTTGAAGGAGGAAAGTTTCTGTTAAGCAGATTAAGTCTGGTTTGTGAGAAGCAACCTGTATGGAAAGATCAATCAGGTTTGAGCGAAGGCCCCGGATGAGCGAAGGTCCATACCGTGAAGGAAGAGCGAAGGAGAGCATCAGGTGTAAGAGAGGGGATGGGTGGGAGATGGTAAGATGATGGAGGAGATGGGGAGGTGGGGAGAGCAGTTGAAATTGTGTCAGAAATTGCAGAAGAGCTAGGAGAGAGGGTAGGGTGAGGGGGGAGATTGAAGGGGAGGGTGATGGGGGATATTTGAACAGAAGGGGTGAGTCGGGAGATGTGAAGGAGAGGGTGAGGAGGGAGATGTGAAGGAGAGGGTGAGGAGGGAGATTTGAAGGAGAGGGTGAGGGGAAGATTTGGAGGGGAGGGGTGAGGTGGGAGATGTGAAGGGAGGGGTGAGGTGGGAGATGTGAAGGGGAGGACTTATCTTTGAGGAAGTTGGCAGCGGTGAAAATCGCACATCCACATCTCGGAGGAATCAATTGCAATGTCTGATTTAGCAAACAGTGTGTTTAGTTTATCTTTCAACACATCATCTTTTGGTTAAAGTACTCGTACTGTTCCCACACATCCGCAGACTCAATGGCATTGTGGTTCTCGTATCCATACTGAGAGGTAGAATATCAGTGGTGCATTTCCGATCCTGGCCCAGTCATGCCGTGCCAAAGATTTTGATCGATCCTATTTTGTGATGTTTGGCGTTTTTTTTCATTTATTGCCATTGCAGCTATTGACGGAAAATTATAATAGCCCATCTTGAGTGCCGTCCAATGTTGGGCACCCTTGCCTGAGTTGGCACCTCAATACTGCAATGATGGTCACATCATCAGTCGAGCCATCAAGTCAAGCTTCATTGCCATCAAAATTCTTTCCACTATCTCTTATCATCCAAACTTGAAATTAACTTTGCCAAAGTATTTTAAGGGGAAAATGTAGCAGGCCATAATTTACGAGTGAACTTGCCTTTCACTTCCTCTGAAAGGGGTGATGCTCCGTCACTTTTTGAGCATGGACACTGTTGAGGAAATTTAGGCTTGAACTACACTACACTACCGGTCAAAAGTTTTAGAACACCTCAATTTTTCCAGTTATTATTGAAATTTACGCAGTTTAATGTCTCGATGTACGCTGAAATTAAGCACAGAACAAATAAACAATTGGAGATAAAAAACAAGAAATCATAGAATCATTTTGTTAAACAAAATTTAATTTACATTTTTGACTCGGCAAAGTATCCACCTTTTGCAGATATAACCACCGAACACACTCGTGTCATTCTTTCTACAATGGAAATCAAATATTGTTCGGAAAGTTCTTCCCAACAATGTTGCAGAAGTTCCCACAAATGTGTTGCACTTGGAGGTTGCTTTGCTTTCACCCTTCTGTCCAGTTCATCCCAAACCAGCTCGATGGGGTTTAAGTCTGGAGACTGTGCTGGCCTTTCCATGATTTGAAGCCTACCGTCTTGTTCTTTTCCTCGAAGGTAGTTTTCACATAGCCTGGAGGTGTGTTTAGGGTCATTATCTTGCTGTCGGATGAACCCCTGACCAACTAGGCATATACCAGAGGGTATTGCATAGCGCTGCAAAATGCTGTGGTAGCCCTTTTGCTTCAGGGTGCCAGTCACTCTGTGCATGTCGCCGACTCTGGATCCAGCAAAAGATCCCCAGACCATCACGCTTCCTCCTCCATGTTTGACAGTTGGTGTCACACACTGAGGTACCATCCTTTCGCCGACACGAGGGTTTACAAAAACCTGCGTGATGAACCAAAGATTTCAAATTTTGATTCATTGGTCCATAAGACCTTCTTCCAGTCTTCAGTAGTCCACTGCCATTGCTTCATGGCCCAGGCAAGCCTCTTTTTCTTATTTTGCCATTTTAGCAATGGCTTTCTTACTGCCACTCGACCTGTCAAACCTGCAGCTCGAAGTCTTCTCTTCACAGTTGAGACTGAGACTTGCTTACTTCGACCAGTGTTAAGCTGTGCTTGAAGCTGTTGTCCTGTGAGCCGCCGATCACGCAAGCTGTTGCCTCTCAGAAACTTGTCTTCTGATTCTGTTGTGGCTTTTGGTCTGCCAGACCTCTTCCTGTCAGAGTTTGCTCCAGTTGTCCAAATAATGCTTCAGAGGGTGTAATAACAGTCTGTTCCAATACTGGTTTTATACAGACAGGGGATTTGTAATCAAGTAATCAGCAGAGGTTGGGACACCTGTCGGAATTGTTTGCATCAACTTTTAAGGCTTAATTTACTTACATTGCTGCAGAACAGCTGTAAGTTGTTAACCCATTACTTGTTCCCTGAAGAAGGCCTTTTTTTACAACAGAACTGTGCAATTTACATTCTTTTTCCGTTTTTGCTAACTTAAACTTTTTTTTAACCTCGAGTAGTTTACTGCTGACCTTTGTACCATTTCAGGTTATTCACTGGACATCAAACTGCATAAATGTCAATAAAAAATGGAAAAATTGAGGTGTTCTAAAACTTTTAGCACGACACAACTTTTGACCACGACTCCACGACACAACTTTTGACCAGTGGTGTGCGAATCAAGAATCCAATGTCCAAACTTGTCAGATGATGATTGACAGATTTTTTAATTCCCGTGGAGGACCTCACTTCGGTTACAAGAAAGATATACGTCAAGAAACAAAGTAACCCCTTTAGCAAACTGCCAAATCCCAAAGAACACACTGCAAACAAATAACAACAATGTCCTAGGCAAACTCCACACGACACAAGAATCCAACATCAAAGTTCGAAAGTGAAAATCCTGTATTTTTGTCCGGGGCAGCCTTCTTATACTTGTGGATAACAAAGATAGTGGGGCTGGGGGCTGATGGGAGGAGCAAGGGATCGGGGAGGAGCATAGATTGGGGGCCGAGGAAACAGATAAGAAGTTCACAGAATTCAACAAAGTTTTGGCAAACTAAGAAGGAAGGTAACAGTATTCCGTGGTCTCTGGCGCCACCTCCTGGATACCTCACGGTAAGGCAGGTCATTTTGTTGAACACCTTGACATGTGGGAAGCACATCAGACAGTTCGTTATCTTTTACACAGGCCTGAATGTCCAAATGCCTGATTTACATGATGGTACAAGACATCTGCCATGTCGCATCCTTCAGTACAAACAGGTTTATGGAAAACAACTCGGCTCTTTGACGAGGACCATCTTCGTCGTCAGCTCTCAGTTATCTTGGGGGAGGTTACCTCACAGAGAGTTTAGCCTTTCAGTACTTTTAAACCTTATAGAATTTGTAGTTGTATCTTGTTGTGTTTCAATACCTTTACCATCTCGTCTCATCACATTCACATAACTTCTCTCGAATTAATCGAGCATTAACTTCAGATGTAAGTTTTCTTCAGGCTTAAGAGGAGGTGTGTGATTGGCTTGGCTGGAGAAAGGTATTCATGACTCTGGTTGCTAAGTAACTATCTGTATGCAATGGGAGGAGCGGAACCTGAATGCTTACAGGTGTTAACACGTTTTAATATAAGCTTAACTACAATATAGATTTATTCACGTTACTGAATACGAAATTGGTTATATAGGTTAACATTATATCGATTATGTGAGTTAAAGTTAAAATATACAAGAGGAATATAAAATTAAAAGAAAGTGTGTTGGGAAGACAAACAAAGCTTTGAGGCTTGCTTATCCGAACCAGGTGCGCACAGGTTATGCTGCACGGACTTGACCTTCAAAACTGAATGATGACAAAGTCTTTGAAGTTTCTGCAACTTGTAACTTTTTCTCAAACTTGTATTATACGTTGGAGTCTAAATACGTAACTATTTGCTGAATATCGTCATTATACATGTTATATAAAGAGTATATTCATTGATTATACAGATATTTAAATGAAAGAAATCTATCCGTTAGTATGTCCCAGTTTAAATTGCGCAGCGGGGAAATTCATCTGTGCAGGCCGGTTGCCATGGAAACCTGCACACGAACCTTACCTTGCAGAGCTGCAGGCAACAGGTGAACAGGTAGGGATTTTACGACTCCTAGCTCGAGTTTCTCAGGTACTAAAGAAAATAGTTATAACTGGTAGATTCTATAGAACATGATTTAAACTGAACAATATATATATATATATATATATATATATATATATTAATGAAGCTTTACTCAAGCAATTTATAATTAAAGTAAAGCAGCAAGCGGTTGAGGCTCAAGAAAGTCACCCAGTTCACAAATTAAGTCCGCAAATAATTAATTGCACTTCCACAAAACTCAACTCTGAACTGTCCAGCATGGGGTTTGCAACTAAACTCAACTATAAACTGTCATCCTGGTATTTTGCATGCTGAGTGATATATGCATGTGTGTGACATGACGTCACACACATGTCACACACGGTGGATGTTAATAATAATAATAATAATAATTCATTTATTTTGTATAGCGCTTTTCCAGAAGCCCAAAGGCGCTTTGACAGAGTGGCAAACATAATGCATAACAATACATGAAAACAACAATTGCAAAAAGACAAGAATCAAGAAAACAAACAGCAGCGATATACGGCATATATATAAGACAAGAATCAAAAAGACAAGACAAGAATCAATAGGGAAATATTTAAAGCAAAAGGAGGGAGAAGGAGAAGAGATAGTCAGGGGTTAAATGCTGTGGGTTGAATGTTGAATGCAGCGTTGAACAGGTGGGTCTTTAGTGATGTTTTGAATGTGGTGAGTGAGGAGGAGTCTCTGATGGTGTGAGGTAGTGAGTTCCAGAGGGTGGGAGCAGCGATGGAGAAGGCCCTGTCCCCCCAGGATCTGAATTTGGTCCGGATGGAGGGGGTCAGGAGGTTGGTACCAGCAGAGCGGAGGTTGCGGGTGGGAGTGTGTCTGGAGAGGAGGTCAGCCAGGTAGGATGGGGCCAGGTTATGGAGGGCTTTGTATGTCAAGAGGAGGATTTTGTACTGGATTCTCTGGGGGATGGGGAGCCAGTGAAGCTTGTAAAGGACGGGGGTGATGTGGTCACGGGTCCGGGAATGAGTGAGTAGACGGGCAGCGGAGTTCTGAATGTATTGGAGTTTATTGGTGATTTTTTAGGGTGAACCATAGAGGAGGCTATTGCAGTAGTCCAGACGGGAGGTGATGAAGGCGTGGATGAGGGTTTTTGCAGCCGTGGAGGAGAGGGATGAGCGGAGACGGGCAATGTTTTTCAGGTGAAAGAAGGCTGACTTTGTGATCTGTTTAGTGTATTTGTCGAAGGAAAGGGTTTGGTCAAAGATGACGCCAAGATTCCGGATGTGAGGGGAGGTGGATACTGGGATACCGTCGATGTTGAGGGCAAAGTTATGGGTGGATTTTGTGAGCGTTTTTGGGCCAATGATGATTATTTCAGATTTATCACAGTTAAGCTTGAGGAAGTTGATTTGAAGCCAGGATTTTATTTCAGTGATGCAGTTTGTCAGGATAGAGTGGGTGTCGGTGGAGACGGACTTGGTGGAGATGAAAAGCTGGATGTCATCGGCGAAGCAGTGGAATTGGAGACCATGACGGCGGATTAAGTGACCGAGGGGGGACAGGTAAAGGATGAAGAGGAGGGGGCCAAGAACTGAACCTTGGGGGACACCTTGGGGGAGGGGAGCAGTGGGGGATTTGCAGTTATTGATGGAGATGAACTGGCGTCTGTCAGAGAGGTATGATTTAATCCAAGAGAGGGCAGTGCCGGTAACGTTAAAGGTGGATTCAAGTCGGGTGAGGAGGATAGTGTGATCGATGGTGTCAAAGGCAGCGCTGAGGTCGAGGAGGACGAGAATGTTGAGGTTGCCAGCGTCAGAGGAGAGGAGAAGGTCGTTGGTGATTTTGAGGAGAGCAGTTTCAGTACTGTGGTTGGAGCGGAATCCGGATTGGAATGTTAAACCCGATGTCCCTTCTGCTGCCATTAGTGGACATTAAAGATGCCATGGTGCCATGCACTGGCATTGACAAACCCCTTGGGTTGATATGCCTTCGGCATGGTGATTTCTCCTTGAATTTGTCCCTACAGAGAGAAACTTTCCGCCAGTACATGGAACCGCTGGCACCTGTTGTGTTCTGGGAAGTAACCTCCACCAAGGTCAACATCTATGTTTGTCTGTTTTTGTTTTGTTTTTTTTTGGTTTTTTTGTATACTGAATCGAGGCTCGTGAAAGAGCTAACATTTATTTCACAAACAAATCAACCAGACAAACAAAATATACAAAAAGAGGGAGCGGAAGACAAGATGGGGAGAGAAGGGGAAGCACACAACCACAACATTTGAGAGCAGGGAGAAGTGTGGGAGGGGTTGTCAATGAATGTTTAGTCCGCTGTCTCCATCTGCATGCGAGTGTGACATTTGTGTGTGACAGCTCTTCCACGAGCCTCAGAAACCATATAAAGGAAAAAAAATGGAAAACGTTCCACTCACTCAAACCATTTGTTGCAGACCAGAAGAAGATGCAGAGAAAGGGCCGGATGGGATTGTTGGAGGGAGGTGCGAGCGGCCGGTTACCACGCCATCTTGGAGAAGGTTACAGTGAGAGTGCCCGTTGGTAGTCGGAAACACAAAGGGAACATAACATGGTCAAAAATGTTAACATTTTCTCAAATGTATGATGAATGCAGTTACTCTTTCAAATTTTAAAATAATAATCTTTTGAAAAACATTTAATATCATTCATTTTAATCAATTCAATGTCGTTCATGCTGCCTTTACCATTTTGATGAATGCCATATTGTTTATTTTCTTTGTAATCGTGATGGACAACATGATGTGTGAGAAATGTCAGAAACGCACAAGTCGTGAAAGCGCATCATTTTCCATTACAAGCTTCATGAGCAACTATCGGGGACGCCTCTTCTCGGTGGTTGTACCCCCAACGGAAGTCGGAGGCCAGATCTTGCCCAATCTTCCCTGCTGCCCGGATTTGTCAGGGTAACACGGTCACGGTCAGAGTGCCGATTGGTCGCCATGGAGCAGCCTTTCCTTCTTGTTTCTGTCTCTTCTCTCTCTCTCTAACTATGTTGAGGCCCTGACTTCATGAAGAATGTGGGGGATATCTGGGTCGCTCCTGGTAGATAGATTGATCAACTGTCTCCATGCCGTGGGCTTGTTCGTGTGAACTCTCCCAGGCTATACAACAACAACAACAACAACAACAACAACTTTTGTGATGATTTCTCATAATTAGTGCGAAGTATAATAATTGTGTATGAAATTTCTAGGAATTTGTAGGATTTTCTCGAAATGACATCTCCCCAATGATTTTATCAATCTATTGTACAATCTCGGGAATATATTTAGTGTACTTCAGACATTTAATAAACTTACTTGAAAATGATGAAAGTGGTTCGTTTAACCCAGAATGAAGCATCGAAAGTTTTTTTTTTACATGTCACACAATCATACAATAACATGGATCATTTAAAGTGATTTCAAGTGGCTTGGGGTGCTTTTATGTGTCAGTTCGTGCACTCATTTATTGTTCAAATTAAGTCAAACCTGCGTGCTCTGGTCAAGCCTTTTCCGCATATTATTATCCCCCGTTGGAGCTTACGGATTGGGTCTCGTCCGTCCATCCGTCCATGCGCTCGTGCATCCTCAACCATATCTCGGAGATGTATTGACCAATTTTGTTCATACTTGGCACAAAGACAATACATGATGGGAAACATATGCACATTGTTTTGTTTCCCAATGCGATTAAAGATGGCACACTGGCGGCCATTTTAGTCGTAAAAAACTCGATGTTGAACACGTCCTCCACCATTTCTCAGACAAGCATTTGCCAATGTTCTTCAAACTTGGCTGACAGATCATGAATGATGAGTTACATATGCACGCCATTTCCTTTCGAGATCAGATCCAAGATGGCCGACTGGCAGCCATTTTGTTACTTAAACGTGTCCCCAACAATTTATCGGACATACATGGTCTGATTTTGTTCAAACTCGGCACAATCACAGTACATGACGGTCTATATGTGCACCTCACTTTATTTTGCGATCTGATCAAAGATGGCCGACTGGTAGACTGGCAGCCATTTTAGTTCTAAAAAACCCGATATTGAACACGTCCTCAACCATTTCTCGGAAATTCATTTTTGTATGTTGAAGGCTCCATTCATGAACTATATAGTCCTCATCGAGGGTAGGCCTTAATTAAAAGAGCTGCATTGATAGAAATGTGAAGAAGAGCACCAACTCCTCACAATTTAGTACCCTCCTTCAGCAATGCCCCAGCATAATTCGACCAGTGTACATCGATGCGGTAGTCAGACACTCCATTACACATCAAATAGAGACTTGAGGCCCACCTGCAGCAGCGAGACCTCGCCGCCTAGCACCTGATCGTCAGTCTATTGCCAAGGCAGAGTTCGATCATATGCTTGAGCTCGGTATTATCCGCCCTGCTAGCAGTAACTGGCCCTCCCACTTACACATGGTCCGAAGAAGAAACCAGGAGACTGGTGGCCTTGTGGAGATTATCCGGCACTCAACAGGCCCACTGTGCCTGATCGCTATCCGGTGCCACACCTCAAAGACTTTTATTCTTTGCAAAGTGCTCGAGTTTTCTCTAAAGTAGATCTGGTTAGAGCATACCATCAGATTCCCGTCGAGCCAGATGATATCTGTAAGAGAGCCATTACCATTTTAACTCTTTGAATGTGTTTGTAAGCTATTGGGTCTACATAACACAGCTCAGATGTTTCAACGTTTCATTGGCGACGTCATGTGAGGATTGCTTTTCATCTATGCCTATCTCGACGATGTCTTAATAGCTATGTCTACAAAATATGAGCATGCAACACATCTGATACCGCTACTCCACCGGTTGGCTAAGTACGGTGTGGTGATCAACTCAGCCCAGTGTCAGTTGGGTGTATCTCCACTCACCTTCCTGGGCCATGTAGCGGAAGTGCAGGGAATACGGCCTCTGCCGGACAAAGTGAAGAGCATCCAGGATTTCCCAGTACCGACTTCGCTCTGCAGTTTGAGAAAATAATTATGCCTGGTAAACCTCCACCACCACTTGATTCCCAACTGCAAAGTCATGCTTCAACCCCTCACCGATGTGCTCAGGGATAGGACACCAGCCTACCATCCTTGGTGAGTGATAGCTTTCAGCCCTTGACAAGGTGAAAGTTAATTAAGTGGCTGAGGCGCCCCTCCTTGTCCATCCCAAGTCAGACACTCTGTTATGCCTCATGACCGACGCATCAGACATGGGTAATGGTGGTGTGCTGCAACAGTCGGCAAATGGCAGCCACTCCCTTTCTCAAAGCGACTGCACCTGGATGAGACTCGCTGAAATACCTTTGGTCGGGAATTATTAGCCAGGTATCTCAGCGTCAAGCACTTCCGACATCTACTCATAGGCACCGACCACAAACCTTTGATGTAGGCCTTAGGCTCAAAGCCTGATCGTCACTCCCCAAGGGAGATTCGTCATCCAGACGAAATATCCCAGTTCATGACAGACATCAGACACGTCAAGGGACTCGATAATGTGGTAGCGGATGCACACTCACGTTCGCACATTGCTGCACTTCACACATCCTCCATCGATTACAGCCAGATAGCAGCTGATCAGGAAATGATGAGGAGCTCTGCCAGCTACGAGATCCATCTTCCTCACGTCGATTAGGCAAGTACCACCCACTCCCTGCTTCAGATGGATACATCTGGTGTGACGTCTCAACAAGCCATGAACGACCTTTTGTGCCTAAAAAACACCGGCATGGCCATTCCTCTACATGAGATTACAGCAAAAACAGTCGCTGGAGCATGAATACACCAATGGATTCCCAAGTATGGCACACCGTCTGCCATCACCACAGATAGGGGTCAGCAATTTGAATCCCACCTGTTCTCCGAGTTGACGAACCTGTTGGGATGCAATCGTACTCGGACAACTGCTCATCGCCCAGCAGCCAACGGCAAGGTTGAGTGTTTCCATCGTCAATTGAATGCAACTTGAAAGCTCAATCAGACCTGAGTCTGTGGTAAGAATATCTCCTTCTTATTAGTCCCCTTCCAGTGTACACCGGAGGGGACTATAGGTTTGCACGCCGTCCCTCCGTCCGTCAGTCCGTCAGTCCGTCAGTCCGTCAGTCCGTCAGTCCATCAGTCTGTCAGTCCGTCACGCAAAGAACAGTTTTCCGGACTTTTTTTTTAAACCCTTAATGCTAATGATTTCAAACTTGGTACATGGTTTCCTCATGATAGGTTACAGATGAAGTTCGAACTTCACGACGTTTCGATCATTTTTGACAAAGTTATGGCACTTTGTTTATTCTCGAGTTCTCCTCAAGCCGCACCGCGTGCCCTCAGCCTCATCTCGCGAACGTCAAAAGCGCGACACAGCGCACGCTTTCGGGAGGGGCGGAGCCAAGCCGAGCAACATATATATACACATCGATCATTGATCGTGAACTGAAAAATATAATAAATTACTGATATTTAGCGACTCGAAAGGTTCTTTATCAACAACTTATTTTCTCGTGCTTCTGCTGACCTGTCTGCAAGGTGTATAAATCGAAGTCCCGATTGTGAATCACAGGTGAGCCCGTCCTGAGGTAATTAGTGTTACGGATCCCGGATTTAGGGGAATTACTATTCATGTCATTGCTTATTAATGTTTATTCTATTAAAGGTTGTTGTGGTTAAATGGTTAGAGAGGCTCCGGATAACAGGAGACCGGAAACGGGATAGTGATCCGGAAGAAGAAAAAGACACGAGGTCCGGGAGAAAGCGGCCATCTTCGGTTCCTGGCCCAGCTCCGACGCGAGCGGTGTCGATATTGATTAGCGTGGGGAACGCTGAGTTTGAAAAGCCCGTCTGGCAAGAGGAGTTACCTGCGCGGGGTGATTGCCTGTTACGTGTCAGGTTGCCGTGGCTTCCTGGAAGGAACCAAGCGTCTGGCACTGTTCGCCTCGACGCCTCCGAGGGCATGTACGGGTCGCACCTTGTGCCTCGCGCGCTTTGCGAGCAGCGCTTTGCTTTGCCCGCTTTGCTTTGCAAGGAGGTGTGCGCTGCAGCAGCTGTTCCCGGTACGCGACGTGCACGTTTGGAGCACGTCAGCCAGGGGCCCGTTCAACCGCCCGTGTGCGGAGAAGTCAACCTTCACCTTGGTCTGGAGGGGCCCAGAGACATTGTGAGGGACAGTGACTATTGAGGGGTCGTGAGTGGGGAAAGGGGGGGAAATATATGAGATGGCCATCTTAGTAACATTGTTGATGGATTGTTGATTGTTGGTTGATGGATTGAGAATATATTATTAATTAATCCGGATCCTTGGTGTGGGGTTGCTTATTGACCTGAATTGTTTGTGTCTTTCCTATTGATTGCATTACAAACGCGTATAAATCAGATATCTTTCTGGCGGGGTCCTCCCACGGTCCGGGGGTCACCAAGACCAGGTAGTTACCGGGAGGACCACGTAACATTAGTGATTGGGAACGATTCAGAACCTGTGGGTAAATAACCCTTTGTAATTTCCCTAACAGTTTTCCGGACGACAGACTTCCGGTAGGGGACATGTATTGCAGCGCAATACTCAGAATGCTTGTTAGTCCCCTACCGGTGTACACTGGAGGGGACTATAGGTTTGCACGCCGTCCCGCCGTCTGTCCGTCAGTCCGTCAGTCCGTCAGTCCGTCAGTCCATCCCTCCATCCCTCCATCCGTCAGTCCGTCCCTCCGTCCGTCAGTCCGTCAGTCTGTCAGTCTGTCAGTCCGTCGCGCAAAGAACAGTTTTCCAGACTTTTTTCTAAACGCTTAACGCTAATGATTTCAAACTTGGCACATGGTTTCCTCATGATAAGGTACAGGTCAAGTTCCAACTTAACGACGTTTCGATCATTTTTGACAAAGTTATGGCACTTTGAACTTTGGGAATTCTGATAATTCTGATGACCCTTAACTCAGTGCCATTTTAAGTTTTAATTTCCTTTAAAAACCATTTTCTCTGCAATAATAGGACCGATTGAGATCAAATTCTCACCGTAGGGCAGACTCGGTCTGTAGAATATTTTAATGGTAATTATGACCTCACAGGTCACGTGGTTCGGCCACCATATTGTCTTTCGTGAAAACAGGAAACCCCTTTTTCTCTGCAACGGCTGAACAGATCGAGGCCAAACTTTGCAGGCAGAATCGCATACCCATGACGAAAAAAATTGTCAGCGAACATGATGTCATGCGTCACACGGTTTCAGAGTTATGACGTTTTTAAGCATGAACCTTTAAAACTGAGCCCCTCCCTCATTTTTGATCCAATCGAGGGGAAACTTCACAGATCTGTTCAGCATGTCAGTCTACTAAAATGTCCTTTTGGAAATTGCGATAGGTCACGTGGTTTGGCAGATATTGTTAATTAAACGAAAACATTTTTAAAAAATGGATATCTCTTGAATCGCCAGTACCCCTGACCGTGAGTTGATAATTACATAATTCACACAGTGCAATACATGCAGGCTGCTCCACGGAGCGACCTTGCGGGCTTATCAATGAGGTGAGGCATGACACACATGTGTCTCAGCATACCTCAGATAAAGTTTGAAAACCAGCATCAACCGTGCATAAATTTGCATATTCGATCATTTTTGACAAAGTTATGGCACTTTGAACTTTGTTAGGGGACATGTATTGCAGCGCAATACTCAGAATGCTTGTTCTACTCGGTGTTCGCACTACCTACCATTAAGAACGATCTGTAATGTACGCCAGTGGAACTTGTTTAGGGTACCACCCTTAAACTAACAGGACAAATGGTTGCACCTAGTCGCCCTACTACAATCTAGAAGGGGTTCATGTATTGACATCTCCTTTATTATGCATCGTTTTCCACATGAACACACGGGGCAGGCAGAATCAATTCGCCAAGCTCGTTCCTCACATACTGATGCGCTCCGAGCAAACGTGCAGCTAGGGGTCGTGGTGTAAAATCAGGAACAACCAATCAACTCTCTCAGTAGGAGAGGACGACGCACGGGGGTGCAGAAGAAGAGGTTTTTATGCAGACTTTCTCCTCTTGAGGGGCTTGGAGCAAAAAGGATGCGATAACGTGGAGCGTGTGAATACTGTACTTCACTGGTTTCCCTTGGGACTATTAGCAGAGTGCTACTTCACCACCCGCTTGCTGTTCACGCCAACCCGACGAACCTTTCTACTTCCTGAGGTTATTATTTTCTTCCACCATTTTGAATCGCCTTTTGCAGGTGGAATATCCATTTTGTTTTCACCACCGCTCTGGTCAGCCCGAGGGATTGGTATTTTAGTCTCCTGAAAAATCAACATTTCAGGGTTCCTTTACCTGCCGAGACCTTCGACCTGCTTCTGGGGAGCATTGGCTGCATCTCAGTGGAACATCCACCTTTTTTTTTTTTCTTTTTTTTTTGTATACAAGATCGAGGCTCGTGAAAGAGCGAACATTTATCACACAGAAAGACAAACTGACAAACCGACACATAACCGACAAACCGACACATAAAACAAATAACATCGGGAGCGGTAGACAAGATGGGGAGAGAGGGGGAAGGACACAAACACAACATTTGAGAGCAGGAACCGAGAGACATGGAGACATCGAGAGATCTGTGGGAGGGAGAGGGCTTTGGGGGGGAGGCATGGGAAAGGGGGTGGGAGAGGCATAAAACATATGGACACTGCCAGGACTACCAGGAAAGAACTTGGAATTACAAACAAGGTGGATCTGGGGTGAATTAGTGGGGGTAGAAAAGATCAAGGTTTTGGATGGGGGAAGATAAGAGATGGTGGTGAACAGCTGTTTTAAAGACCTGGAGGGAGGAGTGGGATTGAAGGGAGTGTGGGAGTTTGTTCCAGAGGCGGGAGAAAAGAGGAATGAAGGAGTGAAGGTGAGCAGAGAGCCGAGATTTCGGCAGTTTAACCATCAGAGGCTTGCTGGCAGATCTTGTGCGACCTGTAGGAATATTTGGGGGACAGAGCACAGAGAGAGCTGGGGGAGCAAGGCCAGAGAGGAGTCGGTAGAAGACAGAAAGACCACCTACCTGCCTGCGGTGAGTAAGTGAAAGGCCCACGGAGATAGCTTCATCGCGGGAGATTCCAATGATTCTGAAAGCTTTGGTTTCAACAGCGTGAAGCCGAGCTAGGTGTGAGGCAGGAGCACCAGCCCATAGGGGAGAACAGTATTCTATTGAGCTGCGGATGAAAGCCTTGTATGTGGTGAGGAGCTCAGGTGTGCCTAGGAAGGACTTCGCACGACGGAGGATGCCCAGTCGGCGACTGGCTTTGCAGGCCACCTTGGAAATGTGGTTTTCCCAAGAAAGATCATGGCAGATAGTGAGACCCAAAAGCTTGAGCGACAGAACTTCTTGGAGAGGATTGTTGAGAAAGTAGATGGGAGGGTTGTCCAGTCGATCTTTTCGGAGAGACATAGTAAGAGTGTGAGATTTGTCAGGATTGAAAGACATGTTCCACTTGTTTGACCAGTCTGTGATTTTGTCCAGGTCTTCAGAGAGTGAGGAGGCTGCAGACTGCCGATCTGAGGGAAGAGGAATGGAGCGGCAGAGAGTGGAGTCATCAGCAAAGAGATAGAGAGGATTTTACAGAGAGTCAGAGAGATCATTGATAAAGACCAGAAAAAGCACAGGGCCCAGCACACTGCCTTGGGGAACTCCAGCCTGAACAGGAAGGGGAGATGAGAGAAATCCATTCAGGGCCACACGTTGACTACGACCAGAGAGGAAGTCCGCAAGCCATGCATGGAGATTTCCATGGATACCATAGGAGTAGAGTTTGGTGAGCAGAGCTGGGTTCCAGACCGTATCGAAGGCATGTGATATGTCAAGGGAGACAGCTCTGATTTCCTGTTTGGCATTGAGGACCTCCATCCATTGTTGAGACAGGAGAAGCAGCATGTCCAGAGTAGAGTGACCTGGTCTGAATCCAAATTGATGATCAGAGATCAAGCCATTGGAGAAGAGGAAAGATTTCATATCCGAAGAAATGATGGATTCCATGACTTTGCTGATAATTGGGAGCAGGCTGATTGGTCTGTAGTTAAAAGGATCTGTTTTTGCACCTTTTTTGTGTAAAGCGGTAATGTTTGCTGATTTCCAGGATGCTGGCAGATGACCTTGAGCAAAAGATAGGGTGAAAAGAACAGAGAGAGGGTGAGATAGAGCGGCAGAGCAGGATTTTAGGACCCGTGGGCTGATGCCGTCTGGTCCAGTTGCAGAATCAGAGTCGAGGTTAGACAAAAACTCCTCCACCTTGTCAGGAGAGAAGGACACAGAGTCCAGGAGCAGTTGGGTTCGACTGGGAAAGGTGGGAACAGAGAGAGATGGGTTTGGGACAAAAGATTTTGAGGCAAACACAGAGTTGAGGCATTCGGCTTTGTCACGTGCGATGTCAACTGTGTGGCCATTTGAGGTAAGGGAGGGGATGGAGGGGGAACAAACACCAGAAACGGATTTGACCAGATGCCACCAGGATTTGGAGGAAGGAGACAGGTTTGAGAGTTCGTTCTTGAGTGAGGAGAGATAGTGCTTCCTGGCACTCCTGAGGGTAGACACACACTTGTTCCGAGCTTGGTGGAAGGAACTGAGATTGTCTTCAGTTGGATTAGCCTTCCAAGAGGCAAAGGCAAGTTGTTTCAGGGCAACTGCCTCACCACAAGATTCGGTGTACCATGGACGGGAGGAAGGGTAGGACAACTGAAGACGAGATGGGATAAATCTGTGCATGAGAGAGATCAGTTTGCTTTGGAAGAATTCCCAGGAAGAATTGATGTCAGAGGCAGTGGAGATGGGAGACCAATCCAGACGATTGATGGCTGCTTGAAGCCCGTCCCAGTCGGCCTGAGTGAAATGCCAGACTCTTCTACGCTGAGGAGGCTCTCTGAGAATGGCCAGAGAGATGTCCACTTTGACAAGCACATGATCAGAAGAACCGATTGGAGCAGAAGAAGAGCAGCAAACATTGGCAGGGAAGTTTGTCATAACTAAGTCTAGAAGAGAAAAACTCCATTGGCTGAGATCCGGGTCGGGAAATTGACAGATTGTGTCAATCCCAGTGTCACAGAAGTCCTTTGCTGAGGTGCCATGACTGGTGAGAGAGGAACCCACACCCAACCAGCTGGCATGATGACAGTTGAAGTCACCACATATGAGGAAGAGAGAGTTGGGATGAGTGGATAGAAGTTGGTCCGTGTTGTCAGACAGTGAAATGTAAATGGAGTCATCACTGTTTGGAGGACGGTACAGAACACATATGAACAAAAGGTGGGAGCAGAGAGGAAGCCGTAGTCAGAGGTACTCCTGGGGGTGAGGAGGAGAGAGGGCAGTGCAAGGAGAGTGAGGAAGAGAGTTTTTGATAAAGATAGCCACCCCACCACCAGGACGAGGCTCAGGTCTATCATACCAGAAGAGGGAGTAACCAGGAAGAGATATTGAGGAATCAGAGACATCTTGAAGGAGGAAAGTCTCTGTTAAGCAGATCAAGTCTGGATTGTCAGAAGCAACCTGTATGGAGAGATCAGTCAGGTTTGAGTGAAGGCCCCGGATGTTTGAGGTCCATACCGTTAAAGAAGAGAGAGGGGGAGCATCGGGTACAGGACAGGGGAGGGGAGGAGTAGGGTAAGATGAAGGATGAGAGGGGGAGGTAGGGAGAGCAGTTGATAGTGTGTCAGACATTACAGAAGAGTTCCAAGAAAGGGAAGGATGAGGAGGATGAAAGGTTTGGTGGTGAAGGGATGAGGCAGAGTGAGGGGTTGTTGGAGGGGGGGCATGGGACAGTAGAAGGTTGGGGGGGTGGAGGCATGAGATAGAAGGGAGACGAGGTGGGGAGGAGGCAACTTTGAGGAGGGGGAAGAGGGAGAATTTGAGAGGAATGGTATGGGGTGAGATTTGAATGGGAGGAGTTGGGGGGGAGTTTTGAAGGGGAGGAGTGAGGCGGGAGTTTAGGAGGGGAGGGGCAAGGGGGGAGTTTAGGAGCAAGGGGGGAGTCTAGTAGTGGAGGGGCAAGGGGGGAGTTTAGGAGTGTAGGGGCAAGGGGGGGATTTGGAGGGGAGGGGCAAGGGAGGAGTTTATGAGGGGAAGGGCAAGGGGGGAGTTCAGGAGTGGAGGGGCAAGGGGGGGGATTTGGAGGGGAGGGGCAAGGGGGGACTTTAGGAGGGGAAGGGCAGGGGGGAGTTCAGGAGTGGAGGGGCAAGGGGGGAGTTTAAGAGTGGAGGGGAAAGGGGGGAGTTTAGGAGTGTAGGTGCAAGGGGGGGGATTTGGAGGGGAGGGGCAAGAGGGGAGTTTAAAAAGTGGATGATTAATGAAAGACGAACATTGATAACAAATTGGGTTTGTTGTGATTTTCAAGTTAGCAATCCGATTCAGAACGATGGAGGAGGGATGGAATGAATGTGAATTTAGACCATGTAGTGAGGGAGACGTATAAGATATTGAATTTCTTTTTTTTGACGTGGAATGAGTTGGAGAGGAAATTGAGAAAAGCCTTTTAAATAGGAAGAAAAACAGCGTGTTGTAATATACCACTGAATAAACCACTGAAGGAGAAAGGTTAAACATATTTAAAATAATATTTAAACAGAACCGTGAACAATCTTATATGCACAAAATACCAACGGGGGGAGGGCCGAGAGGGACCACCACGAGTCACGTGAACAGGGCAAAAGGTGGATGGCAAGGAGATAATGGGGGTGGGGCGAAAAGCACCGCGATACACCTGGACAGAAAGTACAGGATGAGACAACGGCACACGTGGAGAAAGGAAAAATAAGTTTTTTTTTATTTTTTATTTTTTGTTGTTTTTTGGGGGGGTGGGGTGGGGTGGGGATTTAAAACGTTAGACAGAGAGTATTACGTTCGGTGTAGAAGGGAAAAACTGAGAGCCAAGCAAAACACGATGTAGGGGACTTAAGTTAACAAACACCGACAGGGGTACAAGGCCGCACACGAGGCGCAGAACAGGATTAATTAATTACGAGTTACAGGAAATTCAAACCAAAACTAACTATAAACAAACAATAAAACATGGACGATAAAGTAACGAGTTGAAATTTGACAAACACACGAATGAAAAAATAACCACTTTGGATGCCCGGAGAGAAACCAAGCCTCCAGGTCGGAAGCTTCAACAACTAGGCCGCGTGGCCGCGCGCGGCACGAGATACTCGACTATTTTTTACAGGTATGAAAGATTAACCCCGATAAAACTTCCGAGGGACACTTAAAAGGTACACACACGTAAGATAAACAGTTTAGACAAGAATACAAATGTGACAATGACTTAGCTTCGAGCGTGCGTGAAGATCGTGGAACAGCTTCGAAAATCCGTGACCGCCCCGATCAAGATCTCGCGAGATTTACTCCCATTTTTCCACGCTCGTCGAGCATAACGGAGATGGAGGATTGCAAGGAAGCATATCAAAGCACCATATGAGCACACGTGACTAGAAATTCACATACATCATTTATATAGATGAACGGGTAAGATTTGGCCCCCGACTTGCATTGGCTGGTACAACCACCACGAAGAGACATCCTCGATAGTTGGAGTGGAGGTAGTATAAGTAGTAGTAGTAGTAGTAGTAGTAGTAGTAGTAGTAGTGCTTTTGTTGGAAAGGTTACAGAGATTTGCCTTCAGAGCTCATGCAAGCTCAGGCAAACATATTGTTACGATTCGCGGTTAGATGTTATTTACCGAGCGGAGGCCCCGCGACCGAACAGTTTTTCCCTACTCACCCGATTCACCCAGACGTTGGCCGTATCGCGCCACAGCTATTCAATGTGGAAAACTCTAAAGCGAATGCAAAGAGGAAGAAGAAGAAGACGTAAGGAGTAATAACAGGTTTTTATTAATTATTTTCACAAGCCAAAGCAAAGAGAGCAGTTGGTTATATACAGAAAATGGCAGGAACAGGCACACAGTGAAATCTTTAGCTTACCTATACAAGCTTAATTAATAAACCCCAGGACAACGTGAAAGACAGACGGACGATCACACTTACACGGGGAAATGCAGGCAGGAAGGAATGGCTTGGAGATGGGTGGCTTTTAGAGGCAAGGAAGGTTCAGCGGGTACTGGGCACGGTCGGGCCAGAAGGCACCGCCGTCAAGAAGCCGAGCTTTGGTCCCAAACTGCGCGGGCGAAGTTCCTTTCTCTGTACTGCTGCCTCGTGCGCTTCTTGCGTTGCTCCGGTCCGCTTTTCCTGCAGCGCGGCACGTTTCACGGCGGCTCGGTCACACCTGCTCGTCTCCAGCGCATCTCCTGGACCCATCTCCATAAAAGCTCATCTCGTATCTCCTTGGGAGCGTCCCGCGGCGGGTTATATAGGCCCCGCCCTTCACCCTTTTCGAACCTTCCCCAAACGTTCTCTCTCTGCCCTCTCAAGCCAAACCCCTTGTTCTGGGTTGGATGAGCGGGGCCGACTTACTCATCCCCTTTATGACGAGGTGGAGACCCGCCTTTCTTCTTCGTCGGTACCTCGTGCGTAATGGAGTCAAATGCTGCAAAGTGGACGGCAGATGAAAATGCAGTAAAGTGCCTAAAGAGGCAATTGCAGCAAAGTGGCGAACCTGGCACTTGGAAGCTGCCATGGGGCGTCGGAGGGCCTACTCTTATTTAATTCGGTGCAATGAAGAGTCAAACTAGTGGGAAACACATCCTTAGCCTACACAGAGAATAAGGGACTAACTATTTAAAAGGATATATCGTGTCCTGTGTGTAGGTTTATGGAATTAACTAAGAGGACGAGCTGCGACCATTCTTTACATTACAAGGGTCAGTTACACACAACAAAACCATACTTTTCACATTCGTTACACTTTCTCAAAATTGTTACACTTCTCAAATCCGTTACACTTCTCAAATTCGTTACACTGCACCCTCCTTTCTTCAGGCCCGTCTCGGGCCTACAAAACTTTAACTTAGTGTGACACGTAGGTGTAATTCCCTCTACAATTAACCTGACCCTGAGTGTGACAATTTTAAAACACAAATAAATATGTCCCCCTGCTGCATTGCACCCTGCCTAACAGATTTGCGCCCACAGGATAACCGAATTACGGAATTGTTTTCAAGCTATACATTTACGGTGGGGAGCATTATTTACAGTGACGTTATTTCTTATTTACAACGGAACCCAGGACCTGTGTTTTTTTTTTTTCTTTTTAGGGAAACAAAGAGAATGAAATTCCTGTTGGGAGGGAGGAGACAGCACGCATTGCATCGATGCACCAGTACCAATAACACCAAAGCACCCAAAAGCACCCAAAAGCACCAACCAGTGCACAGTCATTACTGTTTGTAATAAACACACAAAAAAACAACTGGTGGTGGTCTTCTTCTTCTCTGCTGGGCCGATGTTCTTCCCGATGTCTTCTTGCTTCATGCGGCCTACTTGGAAATATAAAAAGCACAAACCGTGTCCATTTTTATTTAGGGCCACAGGGGCCAACTAAGGGTGGTCCACCTGTTTGGCATAGGTGCCACCTTACCGAGGTCCGTAAGCAAGATTCCCTGGCCACTATGGCCGGTCTCCAACAGAGGTGCCCTGCCCCAGAACCTGGGGTCCATCAAGTGGTACTCGGCTGCAGAACAGCGGTCCATAAAGTGGTACATCAATGCAATGCATGCTGGTTGAGAGGGTCCTGGCACACAAGACGACCTCCGCACGCTCCCCTCAACACCCAGTGGCGCACAGTCCTCAGGTGGGAGACAAAAGGGGGGGAGAGAGACAGATGAGCGAGGGGTAAGGTCACAAGGGTACACATCAAACAAGGCAATGCAAGGCGAAATGCGTACGGAGAGCGAAATGAGAAAGCTCGTCCCTACCGTACGTCACCCCCCCGTCACCTACTCTACCCTTGCCCTTACCCCATATTTACAAAATCTACACCTTTACAAATCCGTCGCTACCGTCACATCTTCCCCATATTTCCCTTACACCAAATTCGTCTCCACAATCCCTCTATCCAAAATTTGCCATCACCCAATTCATCATCAACCCTCATAAGGAGGAAGAGATGGAACATCAAGGCACAATGTCACACCCACGTCATGATGCGTCTCACATTCCAAACATTTGCATCAATAAAAATAATAAAAACCACCTGGCATGGTGCGGAGTACCTGTCACCTCAGGTGAGTGGATGCAGATGGTGCAAGGAGATTTTCATCCTAACTACTTTCTAAATGACATTAACACACTTTATAGTAAGGGAAACATATGAAAATCTGTTAACTAAATTGTTACCTAAAAATTTCTTCACCAATATGTTTGTAAAGGTGTGTAATAACATGTGTTAAAATGTTGAAGGTCAACTCCCGTGGGAAACCCAAAAAACAAGCTGTTGAATTCGGGTACCGAAAAATTATTTTCGAGAATTTTTATTTTTTTAAATCGGCCCTTAAGTAACATATGAGGGGTCAAATAAGGGTTTTTCATGATTCTGAGTTGATTGTTAACATTTATATTTCACCACAGACACTCCTTTGTGGAAAAATAATTTCTAAATATATCTCATTTTCTACTTTGCAGGACATGGAGTCTAGCAATATGGATGAAGACGTTACTCCACCTGTGCTCAATTGCTTCATCTGTGCACGCTCGGATACACCAGCTGAAAGGCTCATACAGGCAACTCCAAAGGGATACTCAACTTTATTGAAACAAGCAGAAACTGTCGAAAATGTTACTGTTGTGGAACATATGAAGGAGGCTCAAAAGGAAGGAAAACTGAGGTACCACCAGAAGTGTAAAAATGATCTGTACAACAACTTTGTTGCAACCACCAAGAAGTCAGCTCAAGCATCAAAGGCAGAGAAAGAGTCATCAAAGTTGAAGAGAAGACGCACTACTTGTGAGTTCAGTTCATCAACTGGCTGCAGTTCTAGAAGATCACAGTCAGTTGACCTCCTGTATAAGGATGTATGCATTCTTTGCAACCAACCAGCCCAGCTCTACAAAAATAATCCAGCACAAGCTAGAAAGAAATACAGAGTGCCAGATAATTTGACTGCAGATACACTGAAGGCAAGCTTGCTGAAGACAGCACGGAGTCGCGGGGATGACTGGGGCACTGAAGTCACTGGACGCCTGGAAGGGATCAACGACTTGGTAGCAGAAGAAACACTGTACCATTTGCGATGCAAACTTATGTTTGCGAGAGGTGACAGTTTGTCCAAGACTGATGAGGAAGGAAAAAGGAAGAGAGGATAGAGGAGTATTGATGAGGAGCGAGAGGCAGTTTTTATTGAATTCTGCGAATGGTTAGACTCAGAATTAGAGCATGGGGTAATGAACATGGACCAAGTCCATGAAAAGCTGCAGGAGTTTGATCAGTCACCAGAGAAGAGCCTTTCTTATTCAAAGCATTGGCTAAAGATAAAACTTCTAGAGAAATACGAAGACACCTTGTATTTCACAACACAGGAAAGAAGGGCAGATGTACTCTGTCTCAAAGATGGCACCGACAATATTCTGCGAGAGCTCATGCTAATCTTGACCATGGAGATGAGAAGACTCAGCTCATAAAGACGGCACTCAAGTTCATATCCAATGATATTGCCTTGATTGATTTAGGTCCAAGGTCATACCCCACGACACACAGTATGACTGACATCGATAGTCAGCTGACACTTGTTCCTGCAAGCCTTCAGATGTTCTTGAGACCGATTGTCAAGACAGACGAAAGAGTTGCCGTTTGGGGGCAGAATTTTATTAAGGCCTGTCGACCTCGGTCTGGAGTATTGCCACACCAAATGGGGCTTGCCATACAACTTGATCATAGATTTGGGTCAAAATGGATGCTCAACAAGTTCCACCGGCTGGGATACACTGAGTCTTACACGGAGACACAAAACTACAAATACTGCTTCCTTAATAGTAGGAGTGGAGAGGATGTTCCAGATACTTCTGGCACTCTTGACACCATTGTGGAGGAAACCGATGAACAGATCAATGATGAGGTTGCGGCTGATGCTGCGCTTGAGGATCAATCAGTGATGACAGCCAAAGTGCCAGCCAGTGAAAGTGAATTGTCAAGTAATTATCAGGTGGTCTTTATGGAGGTTGGGGAAACAAACAATGCAGTCACTCAGTTTGTTGGAGACAATATAGATTTAAACATTGTCGCTATTCACGGAAACAGCGGCAGGAGTGATCAAACCAGGGACTCTACCTCCAACAGAGGGTGCAGCTGCACAACATTCACTCCGTGCCTACCTGCAGACCCGGGACTGGATCCTTCTACAGAGCATGTCTCTGAACCCCAGTGACTATGGATGGACAATAGGTGTGCATGGGTATGAGCCAGTTCCAACACTGGACCCCACGGCTCCTGAGGAACTATTGCAGTTCACGAGCTGTAATTGTCATGGAGATTGCAGCAACCGGCGATGCAGCTGCAAGAAGAATGGGGTCACGTGCATCTCGGCCTGTGGAGTCTGTAATGGCATTACATGCAGAAACTGCAGTCATGATGTTGTTGAGTCTGAAGAAGACATAGACAATGACTGTTGAAACTTCTGACATTGTGAATGAGAAATAACTCTTGAGTATTATATATGTATGTGAAATAAAAGCTACTTTGTGTGTAAATGTAAAAGTGAAAATATAAATGTTAACAATCAACTCAGAATCATGAAAAACCCTTATTTGACCCCTCATAAGTTACTTAAGGGCCGATTTTAAAAAATAAAAATTCTCGAAAATAATTTTTCAGTACCCGAATACAACAGCTTTTTTTCTGGGTTTCCCACGGGAGTTGAACTTCAACATTTTAACACATGTTATTACACACCTTTACAAACATATTGGTGAAGATATTTTTTGGTAACAATTTAGTTAACAGATTTGTGAAATATCTCATAAAATGCCCTTACTATTACACTACCCAGGGTTTTTCCTGCCAATCCATTGGCCAACTTACACTATGGGTTCTAAAAACCAATTCCCATTGCCCAAACTGTGGTGCTTCTCAATTTGGGGTCTCACTCCCCCGATTCATCTCCCGGTGCCCTTGCACAATTTCTGGGCTGAGACGTGTAGCTCTCCCAGCAGGTCTACCCACCTGCACACCTCCACCACTGTAGTTGCCACCCGAGCTTACCTAGCTCCTCACCCAAACCTAACTAACTGGGGAAGGCCCCTCCTGGCTCTGTCACCCCACTCGGTGCCCTCTGGCACTGGGCTACCCGGGTCCGTCCTCCGGATCCTCGGGCCCCATTCACAACTACCGGCTCCCAGAGCCCACCTGCGGCCTCACCTGGCCGACATCCTCACAGTGGTGGAGTGCCCAAACCAACTACACACACTAACAGGCTACACGCCCAGCCATTTCCACAACACTAATGCACCCATCCAAACATCATTGTTCCACCCGCACCACAGATGCCAATATCCAACCACAATTTACCTATACCCTCTACCTAACACTTACACTACCCGCCCCAGGTATTCGTGATGGGGGTCCATCCTTCCCCCATTCACACCTTCGCACCATCCACTCCACTCCATAGTTTCCACCATACTCACTCCACGACCATCCATTCCAATCCATATATTCCACACTCCATGTATGCCACACTCCATGTACAGACTTGGCATTTAATATGGAATATTTTTTTTTCTTGACTTGGGTTTACTTTCTTAACTCAGTATATCAATCTGGTGAGTTTCTTTTACACTTTGGTGATTTATTTGTTAAAAGAACCATGTCGTTGATTGTCTGTCACAGCAAGAAGTCAACAACAGGATTATATCACAGGTGGCGTGGCAAAATGTACGGACAGGTGCATTTGATGATTGGCTTCACAGTGGAGTATACAAGGGTTGTTGCGTTCTGTATTAGTGGAAAACAACTGCTGCACGTCTCCAAAAGTTATTGCCGCTTCCTCTGGATATGGTCCGTCAACTCGACAATGCTGTTTGTCATGGAGTGGTGGCTTCACGAAATTACGGCATGAAACAGCGTGCTATTGCTCGGCAGTATGGCATCACTCAAGGTCAGGTGTCAAAGATCCTGAAACGAAATGCTCAGAGGGGTGTCCCTCCTCCAATACCGAGGCCAGGACGTCCCCGCAGAACCACAAGGAGGGATGATCACCAGCTGCACCGGTTAGTCCGCAATGGCCATACCAAGTCAGCTAATCGGCTTAGGGATGAGTGGCAGCAACTGACAAATGTGCCTGTATCCAGAAAGCTAGTCAACCAACGACTGGTTCAAGCAGGCTATCGTGCCAGGCGTCCCCTGAGAAAGCCACGCCTGGCCAGACAACACCACCAGCGCCGATTGCAGTGGGCCAGAGAGCACAGTCAATGGCAGCCAAGACACTGGAATCACGTGATCTTCAGTGACAAGTCTAGATTTCTGGTCTATCATCAAGATGGCCGCGTCCGAGTGTGCAGACAAATGCATGAAGCCTACAACAAAGATTGTATAGTGCCAAGAGTCCAAGCTGGAGGTGGTGGGGTGACCATTTGGGCTGCTTTTCATGCAGGGGGCAAAACTGACCTGGTTGTTCTGAATGGAAACCTGAACCAGTTCAAGTACAGGGCCATTCTGGAAGAAACATTGCTTCCATTTGCTCGTGCAGCCTTTCGAGGAAACTTTGTCTTCCAGAATGACAATGCACGGCCTCATCATGCTCGCATGATCCAACACTTTCTTGCTGACCGTGGTGTAGAGCATATGGAGTGGCCTGCCATGTCCCCGGATATGAATCCGATAGAGAACTTGTGGGCAGAATTAACACGTCAAATCGACCACTTGGACCAGCAGCCGACCTCTGTGCATGAATTGCAGCAGGCTATTGTCACTGCATGGCAAGCGATTCCTGTCCAAACCTTGGCAAATCTCGTGAACAGCATGCCTCAACGTGTACATGCTCTCCTGAATGCTCGTGGGGGTTACATGAAGTACTGAACTGTAATTTTACTGTCCGTAATCCCAGTCGTACTTTAACTTTTGTTTTTGTTAAAAAAAAAATTGGCTAATGTTCAAAATAAAGAGATACTTCTGGAAAACGTACAGAAGTTTAACACAGTACTGTCCATGAATTGAGTTCGATATCAGTTTACATCACTTTCAAGGATCAATTTATTTGTTTCGAAATGTCAAATGTGGTTTTTGTTTCTTTTAAAGGTCACATTAACAAAATCTAGAATAATTTCAACATAATTCCAATGAACTTTTGGTTCTAAGACATCTTGAAAAGTAAGTTCACCCCCACAAAAAAAATATTCCATATTCAATGCCAAGTCTGTATTTCACACAACCATCCTCCATTCACCTGTAGTTGCACACCTGTGCAATCTTACCTGGTGCCACCTGCACCCTCCTTCCTTCCTGGACCATTTGGTCAGCACAACTCATCACTATCACTCCCTCATACACTGCTCCATACACCTGTCCAGTTGCACACCTGTGCAATCACACCTGTTCCTCACTCCTGTTCACGCTCAATACACTTTCGATCCTCAAAACCATTGCCTCAGGCACCCAGATTTTCCCACGCTCACACACACATCTCTCCCGAGCATTGCCTAGCAATCCCTCATTTCACCGATATCAATACTCACTCACTCGGCATCATCTAATCTACCTGGTGCCCTGCTAAAACCCGTGCTTCCCCGTCGCCCCTTACATTATTGCGCTCCCTCGTCATTATTATCCAACTACCCTCTCTATGTCCCCAGCTACCTGTCCAATGTAGCTACCTAACCTTACCGTTACCTATTGTCAATCTCTCTAGATCCCTACACACGATATATCCTAACCCTCCCGGGCTAGTTTTCACTGCCAAACCCCATAAAACTAATGCTCCTTTGCCCCCGCTGTGAGGGATGACAGAGTTGCCATCCCACCACAACGGGGATCTTCCACTATCAATTTGGCATATCAAATTTCAACAAATCAAAAATTTGCCAATCACTACCCATCATCTGCCAATCCTTACTGCCAATCATCAAATTTTTTGCTTTTCTATTTCGGGGCCAAAACACTATTCTCGTCACACAGTCTATACTCTAGTGCCTCTCGGTGCGCCAATTCACTTCCACAGCCCAGCTTCATTAAGCCGAGCAATGAATGTGGGTTGTTTGGTGCCGGCGGCTGGATGCGTCCGGCACTCGGTGCAGGGAAGGACGCTTACCCGGGCCGAGATCCCACGCACCACCTCGGCACGGAGCCATCCCATGGCCCGATCTCGACCTGCCGGAACGCCTCAACAAAAGGGGGTCGCCATGACGACCCTTCCTATCGGGCTGCCTGTTCCGCCTAGCGGAGCACGGACGGGGCCGTTCCAAACGCGGCCCAGCGTGGATCACGTACGGCGGTCCTTCCGAACCCGCCGTGGTTCGGATCCCCGCTAGTCCTCGCGGCACGCGAAGCTGTCCGACGCGCACCGAGGGCCCAATTCAGCTAAATGTCGTTCTAACCGCTATCCCAGTTACCGTCGATGCCTCACCTGCATGCTTACACGCATACGCTACCCCTTTCACCCTCACTGAGCTCGATGCTCCAACGCCGCCCGTACACCCCGCATACTTCGTTATTGCACTCGTTCTTTCGCTCACAGACTTGGTCACACACCTGACCACCAAACACCTTGGCACACCTCGTCGTTCGCACACCTCACCAACACACCTCTTCACGCCCCCTCCTCGGTCACCTCCTCCGTGACAATCACAGGTGTGCTCTCACTCGCACACCAAACCACGTGCCTCACGACCAATTCCAGTGTGCATTCCCACACACGCTCTACCCTTACAGGTGTGCATCCTTCCATTCCAGGTGTACATCCTCTCTCACCTGTCACAACCAACTCACGCTCCGTGTCACTCTCACTACTTTCACCACCACTCTTGACAGCGCACTCACCCTTACTCTCGACAGCGCACTCTTTCCTCCTGCACCTGTCCGTTACACACCTTTCTCGCGCACACTCTTGCGCACACTCTCCCGTTACTTCCTCCGTAACACTCACCACAGGCATACACTCTTTCGTTACATCCTCTGTAACACTCACCACACCGCGCTTCCATGTGCCCCCTCGTACACGCGCTACGACCGACTCACTCTCGACAGCACACTCACTCCTTGGCGCACACTTTTTCCTCACACACCCCAGAGTCGGACATTCTCGCACACCTCCTCCTTCGCACACCGTACCTGTCATACACTTCACCAACGGCCTCTCACGAACACCCGGATCCAAATCAACCCCCAAGCCGACTGAAGCTCCCCTCACATCATGTACATTTCCTCGTATATCGCCACTCACCTTGGCACCTCGTCTCCGCACCTCCTTCACCACCTGCAAACTCTTTATTTGGTTAGCGAGCACATCATTATGAGTTGAGCACCAACCTTGTACATATTCCATCACCCCCTCCTGTATTTCTCTCTTAGTTTCTGTCCGTCTCTTCTTAATTTCACTCACCTCTTCTTCCACTTCCTCTAATTTTTGCTTCACCTCTTTTATTTCCCGGTGCGTCTCCTCAAATCCGTCCTCTAAGGCTATTTTGACCGTCTCTATGTGCGTCCTCACCTCTCGGTCCTTCGTCTCCATTACTTCTGTCACCTCTTCCAACCTCGTTGTCAGTCCCTCACGTACCATCTGACATTGCCTCTGTGTCGCTATCAAGTCATTTTTTATGTCGTTTTGTGTCGCTTTTAACCCTCCTAGTACCGCAGTGTTCCTTTGAACCTGCTCCATTAGTTCTTTTTGTCCCTCCGTCAGCTGTTCCACCTCCTCCGTCAGATCTTCTATGCCCCCTTGTAACTTTGCCGTATTATTCCTCACCTCTTTCTCCATACGCTTTTCACCTCGCTTTACCTCCTCGCGTACCCCCGAGATCTCCTCTCTCATCTCCTCCCTCTCTTTTGTAGATGCCGCCCTCATCTGTCCCAATTCATCCCTCTGGGCATCCAGTTTGGTTTCTACCCCGATTTTTACCTCCTCTATCTGCTCTCCCATTTGTTTAATTTCTCGGGCGAATTGCTCCCCTATCTCCCACAATTTGTCTTCCATCCTATCTTCTAACCCCCTCAACCCATTTTTCACCCCCTCTAACTGATTCTCCTGGGCAGCCATTCTATTTTCCACCCCCGTTAACCCATTCTTTACCTCTTTTATTCCGTTGTCTAACCCCTCAAATTTAGCTTCTAGCCGTTCCCCCATTTCTCCCATTTTGCCCCCAATTTCGCCCATTTTGCCCCCCATACTGTTTTTCAAACCTCCAATTTGGTCTCCCATTTGGCCCTCCAATCGCTCACTATCAGCCCTCGCTTCGTCCCTCATTACTCCTAATTGCTCACTATTAGCCCTCATTCTGTTTTCCATTCGTTCCATACTGTCGTTTTTTTCTGCATTTCCACCATGAATTGGGCCATGAAGGCTTGCATTTGGACCACGCCCATTGGTTCCGCGGCCGTGGCCCCCTCAACCACGTGCGTGAGAGCGCCATTTTGTGCGCCTGATACCCCCTCAACCACATTGCCAATGTTCTCCTCCTCCCTTTCATCCACATACATTTCCCCGAGGTCCTGGGTCGATTCTACCCCGTTTATCTCTCCCACCGACATCCCGTCGCCTTGACCAGCCATGGCGTGATTTCAAAATTCGGGTTTTGCTTTAAAACAACACAAATTTCCAGCAGCTCCAAATTTTGACCAAATTTTTCCTAGATGTTTTTAAAAATTTGGTTCGGGCCTCGAATCCCACTCCTGACACCAATTGTTACGGTTCGCGGTTAGATGTTATTTACCGAGCGGAGGCCCCGCGACCGAACAGTTTTTCCCTACTCACCCGATTCACCCAGACGTTGGCCGTATCGCGCCACAGCTATTCAATGTGGAAAACTCTAAAGCGACCGAATGCAAAGAGGAAGAAGAAGAAGACGTACGGAGGAATAACAGGTTTTTATTAATTATTTTCACAAGCCAAAGCAAAGAGAGCAGTTGGTTATATCTATCTATAGTTCCAGTAATCTCTGTGTGTGTGTGTGTATGTGTGTGTCTGTGTGTGTGTATGCGACCGCTGTTTCTCGACAACTACCGGTCCGATATACTTGAAACTTGCCAGGTATATTGCTGGGGACCCGAGGATGTGCCTTTTCAAGGTTTCATATTAATCGGACAAGTAGTTACCGAGCTATGGCGATTTCTTTACCAAACTCCGCAAGCCGTTCGCTTTGGACCAAACCATTGCATGTAAATAGAGGGGGGGGGATTGTCACCGTACTCGCAAGCCGTTCGCTTTGGACCAAACCATTTCATGTAAATAGAGGGGGGGATTGTCACCGTACTCGCAAGCCGTTCGCTTTGGACCAAACCATTTCATGTAAATAGAGGGGGGGGATTGTCACCGTACTCGCAAGCCGTTCGCTTTGGACCAAACCATTTCATGTAAATAGAGGGGGGGGATTGTCACCGTACTCGCAAGCCGTTCGCTTTGGCTTTGCGAATGGACCAAACCATTTCATGTAAATAGAGGGGGGGGGATATAATTTTAGATATATATATAGTACGGGCATGCCCTAGTACAGAAAATGGAAGGAGCAGGCACACAGTGAAATCTTTAGCTTACCTATACAAGCTTAATTAATAAACCCCAGGACAACGTGAAAGACAGACGGACGATCACACTTACACGGGGAAATGCAGGCAGGAAGGAATGGCTTGGAGATGGGTGGCTTTTAGAGGCAAGGAAGGTTCAGTGGGTACTGGGCACGGTCGGGCCAGAAGGCACCGCCGTCAAGAAGCCGAGCTTTGGTCCCAAACTGCGCGGGCGAAGTTCCTTTCTCTGTACTGCTGCCTCGTGCACTCCTTGCGTTGCTCCGGTCCGCTTTTCCTGCAGCGCGGCACGTTTCACGGCGGCTCGGTCACACCTGCTCGTCTCCAGCGCATCTCCTGGACCCATCTCCATAAAAGCTCATCTCGTATCTCCTTGGGAGCGTCCCGCGGCGGGTTATATAGGCCCCGCCCTTCACCCTTTTCGAACCTTCCCCAAACGTTCTCTCTCCGCCCTCTCAAGCCAAACCCCTTGTTCTGGGTTGGATGAGCGGGGCCGACTTACTCCTCCCCTCTATGACGAGGTGGAGACCCGCCTTTCTTCTTCGTCGGTACCTCGTGCGTAATGGAGTCAAATGCTGCAAAGTGGACGGCAGATGAAAATGCAGTAAAGTGCCTAAAGAGGCAATTGCAGCAAAGTGGCGAACCTGGCACTTGGAAGCTGCCATGGGGCGTCGGAGGGCCTACTCTTATTTAATTCGGTGCAATGAAGAGTCAAACTAGTGGGAAACACATCCTTAGCCTACACAGAGAATAAGGGACTAACTATTTAAAAGGATATATCGTGTCCTGTGTGTAGGTTTATGGAATTAACTAAGAGGACGAGCTGCGACCATTCTTTACATTACGAGGGTCAGTTACACACAACAAAACCATACTTTTCACATTCGTTACACTTTCTCAAAATTGTTACACTTCTCAAATCCGTTACACTTCTCAAATTCGTTACAATATATTCCCAGTTTAATGTCGCTCAATTCCTCATCTCTGCAAGTCCATGGTTTGAACTACAGTAGACAAGGTAGAGCATTTTGAAGAGAAAGCACTACCAAGACAGATAAGGGGAAGGTAAAAGAACACCAAAGAACACCAAAAAAAAGAATGCCAAATAACACATTTATACAAATAAGAGCAAAGTATCTTGTGGGGAAACCATACAAAGTGCATCATTTATAGTCCAGGTTTCCTTAAACTTTTGAACAGTGTTACTATATTCCGCCGCCTTGTACTCCGAAATAATGCGTGAGCGTATTAAGCCCTTCAGCCATACCGAACTGTGTTCCACCACATCTTTCTCTATTTTTGCCTTCCTGGTTTTATATATTGTCATTTTTGCACAGGCTAAAATAAAGTTAACAAGGAGATCTCGTGACTTGCTTAGTTTCTTTACCGGGTGCCCGATGATAAAAAGTGTTGGAGAGAAGTGAAGCCAGAAGCGCAAGAGAAGATTTTTCATCAGTAAAAACACTGGTTCAAGACGGTGGCATTGAAGGTATATGTGAAATATAGTTTCCCTTTCACCACAAAAGCAGCATTCCTCTGGGAAGTTAGTGAAATGCCGCATCATAGATCCAGAGCTCAGTGCCCCATGTAGCAACCTCCAACTTAAGTCTGCCATCATTCTTGGCATTGGGTAGAGATAAAGTGAATCCCAACGTGGATGAACAGTCGAAGGAAGTGGAAGAATCTCACGCCAGGGAGTATCTAGTCGAGTTGCAAGAGCTATATAATGGAGCGAGTGGATCACTAGCAGGTATATATTTTTCCTTGATAGCCCACAGAACGACATTTCCACTGTGCCAGGGGTCTTACTCATATTGTTTGCAGGTATTGGCTGAGAGAGGTCGCAACATCGTGGTCGGATTTTAAAATCCATGGAGTTACCGATGGACATCTGTCCAGATCCATCACCCTCTTTGGGATTCTCTAGATATTCCAGACAATCGGGAGGCAAGGAGCTTTTGACCTCTTCAAGTATCCTGGAGGGGATCCTGATTGTCCTCAGGCCCATTTTCGCTGCGAGCTCCTTGGGTAAAATAAGCCTTCTCTTACCATCGTTCAGAAGGTCTCCCACTGTGGATATGCTACCAGCTAAGAGGCTCCTTCTTACTGAAAAGGAAGCCAGAATTGGGCCCTGTAGAAGAGGGTTGAGAATGAGCGGTTCTTCTAACAGGTCCTTGCCTGGATAAGGAACTGTTCTTTGTACGTCGACTACATTCCAAGCCTTCAGCATTTCTTGATAAAAAAGAGGCAATGTAGCGCTAGACAGGCTCCGAGATGTACTGATGAAAAGATTCCTTTTGTACCCAAGATTGAGCACTTTGCTGAAGAAGTACGATGCCAGTGAGCACCATTGCGGTGCAGGGTTCACATGTAGGTAACGTTGTATGGTCTTCAGCCTGGATGCGTGGTCGTGGCTTCGAAGGCAGGGAAAAGACTGCCCACCTTCTGCAAAAGGCAAGCTCAGAATGCCCAGGGAAACCCAGTGTTTACCATTCCAAAAGTAGTCCTCCTCAGCGTCGACGAGTCTGGCATTTCACTCAGGCCAACTGGCACGGTCTTCAAGCAGCCATCAATCATCTGGACTGGTCTCCCATCTCTACTGCCTCTGACATCAACTCATCCTGGGAATTCTTCCAAAGTAAATTGCTCTCTCTCATGCACAGATTTATCCCTTCTCGTCTTCAGTTGTCATACCCTTCCTCCCGTCCATGGTACACGGAATCTTGTGGTGAGTCTATTGCCCAGAAACAACTTGCTTTCGTCTCCTGGAAAGCAAATCCAACGGAAGGAAATCTCATTTCCTTTCACAAAGCCCGAAACAAGTGTGTGTCCACCCTCAGGAGAGCCAGGAAACAATATCTCTCCGTCCTCAGGACCGAACTCTCTTATCTGTCTCCCTCTTCCAAATCCTGGTGGCGTCTGGTGAAATCTGTTTCTGGTGTTTGTTCCCCCTCCATCCCCTCCCTCACCTTAAATGGCCACACGGCTGACTCCGCACGTGAAAAAGCGGAATGCCTCAACTCTGTGTTTGCCTCTAAATCTTGTGTCCCAAACCCATCCCTCTCTGTACCCACCGTACCCAGTCGTACCCAGCTGCTCCTGGACTCTGTGTCCTTTCCTCCTGACAAGGTGGAAAAGTTTCTGTCAACCCTCGAATCTGATTCTGCAACTGGACCTGACGGCATCAGCCCACGGGTCCTAAAATCATGTTCTTCCGCTCTTTCACTCCCCCTCTCTGTTCTCTTCACCCTCTCTTTTGCTCAAGGTCATCTTCCATCTGCTTGGAAATCTGCCAACATCACCGCTTTGCACAAAAAAGGTGCAAAAACAGATCCCAGCAAGTACAGACCAATCAGCCTTCTCCCAATTATCAGCAAAGTCATGGAATCCATCATTGCTTCAGATATGAAATCTTTCCTCTTCTCCAATGGCTTGATCTCTGATCATCAATTTGGTTTCAGACCTGGACACTCCACTCTGGACATGCTGCTTCTGCTTTCTCAACAATGGATGGAGGTCCTCAATGCCAAACAGGAAATTAGAGCAGTCTCCCTTGAGATATCACGTGCCTTCGATACGGTCTGGCACCCCGCTCTGCTCACCAAACTCTCCTCTTTTGGTATCCATGGAAATCTCCACGTATGGCTGGCGGACTTCCTATCTAGTCGTAGTCAACGTGTGGCCCTGAATGGGTTTCTCTCATCTCCTCTTCCTGTTCAGGCTGGAGTTCCCCAAGGCAGTGTTCTGGGCCCTGTGCTTTTTCTGGTCTTCATCAATGATCTCTCTGACTCTCTTGAAAATCCTCTCTATCTCTTTGCTGACGACTCTACTCTCTGTCGCTCCATTCTTCATCCCTCAGATCGGCAGTCTGCAGCCTCCTCACTCTCTGCAGACCTTGACAAAATCACAGACTGGGCAAACAAGTGGAACATGTCTTTCAATCCTGACAAATCTCACACTCTTACGATGTCTCTCCGAAAAGACCGACTGGACAACCCTCCCATCCACTTTCTGAATAATCCTCTCCAAGAAGTTCTGTCACTCAAGCTTTTGGGTCTCACTATCTGCCATGATCTTTCCTGGAAAAACCACATTTCAAATCTGGCCTCCAAAGCCAGTCGCCGACTGGGCATCCTCCGTCATGCGAAGTCCTTCCTTGGCACACCTGAGCTCCTCACCACATACAAGGCTTTCATCCGCAGCTCAATGGAATACTGCTCTCCCCTCTGGGCTGGTGCTCCTGCCTCACACCTAGCTCGCCTTCACGCTGTTGAAACCAAAGCATTCAGAATCATTGGAATCTCCCGCGATGAAGCTAACTCCAAGGGCCTCTCACTCACTCACCGCAGGCAGGTTGGTGGTCTTTCCGTCTTCTACCAACTCCTCTCTGGCCTTGCCCCCCCAGCTCTCTCTGGGCTCTGTCCCGCAAATATTCCTACAGGTCGCACAAGATCTGCCTGCAACCCTCTTTTGGTTAAACTGCCAAAATCAAGACTCTCTGCTCACCTTCACTCCTTCATTCCTCTTTTCTCCCGCCTCTGGAACAAACTCCCTCACTCTCTTCAATCCCACTCCACCCTCCAAGTCTTTAAAACAGCTGTTCACCACCATCTCTTATCTTCCCCCATCCAAAACCTTGATCTTTTCTACCCCCGCTAATTTCACCCCAATTCCACTTTTTGAAATACCAACTTTTGTCCTGGAAGTCCTTGGGCTTTATACTTCTCCCTCCCCCCCCCCTTCCCATGCCTCCTCCCCCCGGGCCCTCTCCCTTCCACACATCTCCCTGCTCTCGGATGTTGTGTGTGTGTGCTTCCCCTTTTCTCCCCATCTTGTCTTCCGCTCCCTCTTTTTGTGTATTTTGTTTGTCTGGTCGATTTGTTTGTGAAGTTAATGTTAGCTCTTTCACGAGCCTCGATTCAGTATACAAAAAAAAAAGAAAAAAAAAAAAGAGAAATCTAGGAGCTTCCTCTGCATCTTAACCAGAAACTCCTCTGGAGTGCTTATGCAAGAGAGCCTGAATACTAACTTCGGAATTATAACCTGTTTAATAAGGAGTGTTTTTCCCCTCAGAGACAGGACTTTTAGTCGTCCACTCCAGTCTCTCAACTTTGCTTCGATCTTGTCCCCTAAAGTGTTCCAGTTAATGAGTGGTGAGGACCCATGGGAAGTGGACAAGTGCACCCCCAAATATTTGATCTCATTGCGACTCCAGGTCAATTTATGAAAAAGTGTTGGTAACTCCTTTACCTGCATTTGTCCAATTAGAAGCCCCGAGCTTTTCCTCCAATTGATTGTAGCAGACGATGCTGCTGAATAGACCTGCTGACAATCATAAACTATTTGCATATCCCTTGCATTACTGGCAAACATGAGAACATCATCTGCATATGCAGAAAGTTTGAGGTTGACCCTGTTGTGTGGCACCACAATGCCAGTTAGCCTTCTTCTCATCAAACAAAGGAAGGGTTCGATACATAGGGAATATAATTGGCCGGACAGGGGACATCCTTGTCTTATCCCTCTCTCAAATGAAAAGGGCGCGAGCAAGAAACAGTTGACTTTAACTAGGCATTCTGCCGACATGTACAACGTCTGAATCATGCCTACAAATCTCCTCCCCAACCCAAATGTTAGCAAGGTTTCAAACAGATACTCATGGTTCATCTGTTCAAAGGCTTTCTCCTGATCCAAGGAGAGAAATCCGACTTGAGTCCGAGTCATGTCCGCATACTGTATCAGGTCTCTGACAAGGGATATGTTGTCATGTATTGTCCTGCCTGGAATGGCATAAGATTGGTCCGGGCTGATTAATTTTGTCAGGACTGGTCCGAGACGGAGTGACAACATTTTAGCCATGACCTTATAATCCACACACAGCAGAGACACAGGGTGGTAATTCTTCAAGTCTCTCAAGTCACCCTCCTTGGGAATCAAGACCAGAATCACTCGACGCCAAGAAAGGGGCATTATACCTGTATCACATGCTTCCTGAGCTACGCTTAGGTAATCAGGTCCAACCAAGTCCCATACTATTGTATAGAATTCACATGATAAGCCATCCATGCCAGGGGATTTATCTCTTGATAGGCTGTGCAGGGCGGTTTTCAATTCTTCCAGAGATAATGGAGTCTCCAGCTGCTCCCGGTCTTCTACAGAGGCTTCAGGAAGACTACTCCACAAAGTGCCACCTGCACCTGCGTCTGTGCTCTTCCCCGAATACAGCTGAGCGTAAAAGGCTCTAATTCGTTTTTGAACACTCTCAGAGCCATTGAGCAAGAGACCATCTTCTGCGTGAACACTCGCTATAGTCCTGAATTGACCTTTGTGTTTTTCCACCCCTTTGAGATAATTCAGGACATATTCATCCTCAGAAATAAACTGCAAACGAGAGCGCACATAAGCCCCTCGTGCCTTCACACGACTACATGCTTTAAGGGTGCTCTTTTTTTCTTGGTATGCCTGCAGTTCAGTAGAGGTAAGTGTGGCCAGGTGCTTCTCAAGGTGCAGCAGTTCCTCTTCCAGTCTTTTGATCCCTAACCCAAGTGTTTTGCTCGATCCATCCGAGTATTCCTGACACAGCAATTTCAATCGTACTTTGCCTCCATCCCACCAGAATCCAAGTGAGCAAAAATCTCCTTTTTTATTCCTCCAGGCTTGCCAAAAATTCAAAAACATTGACAAAAAGGCTTCATCCTGACTTAAAGCATTGTTCAGGTGCCACAAGCCAGGGCCTCGCCTTGTTTCCGCCAGGGAAAACTTAATCCAGGCCAAGTTGTGATCTGTGAAATGGGCAACTTTTATGCCTGAGTCACTGACAATCTTACACCAACGGTGAGACACGTAAATTCGATCGAGCCGGGATTGTGATATATGACCAACTCTGATACTCGTATACGTGAATGTTCTGTCTGTGGGGTGTTGTATGTGTCAAGTATCCCTCAAGTTTAACAGTGTTATGGTTTGTTGTAATATTCTTACAGAGGGATTATGCGGCTCCTGACCTATTCGATCAAGGGAGGGGTTTAGAGTGCAATTAAAGTCTCCTCCAAGAATTACACACTCTTCACCAGGCAAGGTGAGCATGAATCTCTGCAACCGGTTGAAGAAAATCCCCCTTGCAACTCCTACACAAGGTGCATAAATGTTGACGAAATTGACAACAAATTCTTCAAACTTTGCTTTTATATGTAGCAACCGCCCCACACTGGCTTCCTTTACGACAAGTATTTCAGGTTTCCTCTTTGGTGAAAAGAGGGTAGCCACTCCACAAGATGTGTCCGTTAGGTGACTGAAAAAGGCCAAGCCTTCCCATTGGTTTTCCCATCGGGATGCAGCCTCTGGGGTCGTGTGGGTTTCCTGCAGAAAGGTTACTTCAAGTTTTTCCTTCACACAGAATGACAATACCTGGTGCACACGGAATGCATCCTTACAGCCATTGACATTCAATGATCCTATTCGTAAGTTTGATGTCATTATTGTATTGAGAGTTTTGTTTCTGTGAAATTCATCCTCCTAAACGACTTTATATTCAGGCCCGTAACTCAACAACTTTGCTAGAAACTTCCTGACTCGGGCTTGTTCGGCCGAGCCTGAAGTCCTTGTTTTATGTCCCTCTCTCCTTAGCACATTCAAGGAATGCACTAGCAAGTCATAATCTTTCCACCGTTTCAGCGCATTTTCCACTTTCTTCCTGCTATGCAAGCTTTGTTCCAGGAACTCGAGTATCTCCTGGCTGAGGATGCAGGAATGGCGTCCTGCTGGTAGGTCTGTCTCTAAACCAGTCAGTGACCCTTGATAGTCTTCCCCATCACCAATACTTTCCTCATCATCGCTGTCTGGAGGTTCAAGATCCTTCTCCTTTGGTGTACTTGTACAATGTGTCAAGTCTTCTGCCATGTCGTCTCTCAAGGCTGACTTGGCATAATCTTCTGGCGCAGAGGAACGCTCCTTTGGCTCTGATGCGGCGGACATTGCTTCACCTGTGGGAATGGATGCCTCCTCCTCAGTTGGTATAGGAGATCCAACCTTTTGGGGTGGTAAAATAGAGATGTGCTCAACTATTCCCCTTTCTGTGCCAACAGTGAGTGAAGTGACATCACCTGAGATGTCGGTCAGTGCCAGCAACTTTATTGATGCTTGTGTGTCTGGTTCCCTCTCTCTGTCTGTCCCACCGATGAATGCTACTTCAGAATCCTTTGAAACTTCGGTGTTAATCCTTCGGTTCAGAACTGCTCTTGTAGATGTTTCAATCCCTGGTTTATTTTGAAGCTTCGTTGCAGTTGTTATTATTGGATGTATTTTCTCAGGAGCCAACATCACAGTATCGTTTGGCCCTGTCAAGTCAGATACCTCTAGGTTGTTTATCTTTACCATGCTGGGTTTTCTACCTGACAGTCTCCCTTCCTGTTCATTCTTCAAACTGTCTTTGGGTGGATCTGAGAGAGAAGACTCTCCATATCCTGTCGTTTGATGAATAGTTTCCTCTTCTTCTTCTTCTTCTTCTTCCATTTCTTCAGATTGGGTTACCACTCTTTTCTCCTTCAGAATACTAGGCTTTACAAATCCCTTTGACACATTACTTCCCGTGTCATCCTCAATTGTACCAGGGTGTTCCGTGGTCCCATCCTCTGCGGGTTCTGATTTCCTCTTCTGTGCTCTCTTTGCCTTCCCTGCTCCCACTGCCTGCCATTGATTTATGGCAGCGGAGGAGTTGGGATGAGAAGCTGGTATATAACTTTCTTGAGGGTCCACTGCCCTCGAGCACAAAGGAGCAACCGCCTCCCTTAGGATACCTTCAGTGACGCTGGGATCCTCTCGAGGCTGATCTGGACGTTGAGGAGCTGCAACCTCTTTAATGATAGTGGGGCAGTCTGCTCTCCTGTGATCCTTCGCTTTGCATACAAAACAACGGGGTTCGTTTGTCATATAGAACACCCTGTAATTCTTTCCGTCAAAAGGAATAACAAACGACCCCTCACATTCAGCCTCCTTTCCCAATTCAATGGATACTTGTCTTTTAAAAGACCAGACATGTTGTAGGGAGGGCTCATGACAGCCCAAAGACACAGGCTTGATGGGTGATCTCAACACTCCCAGTCGTTCCAGGAAAGGCACCACGACATTGTCAGGCACGTAAGGAGGTATATTCGATATAATTATCCTTGTACCAAGACTTGAGAGTGGCTCGACTTGTACAAAGAGTCCTCCCACACTAATCCCTTTCTCAATGGCCTTGTTTGCTGCAGCCTCTGAGTTAAGAAAGAACACAGCTTGTCCATACATTTTCGAGGCTGCAACTATCGTTGCTGGATCAACCACACTAGCGAGTGCGTTTACATAGGCCTCTATTTGGGTGATTTGTCCCGGCTCGCATTTCACCCCGTGCTTCCTTGTTAACGCCTTAAACGGGTGGGCAGGGCGGTTCCCACCTGCACCAGAGGTAGTAGCGGCCATCCTTGCCCATGTACCATCCAGAGGCATGATGACTATTAATTCTGCCATTTCCCCGTCAAATGAAAATGGAAATTTTTTTATCAATGAGCTCGTTCGTGAGCTTTTGCTTATTTCAGCACGTCCGGACCGGTATGCTGATGATTAACTCAAAAGGATAATCAAACGGGCGTTGAGCAAATAACTTATCGGCTTAATCGCCAAAACTATGCAAATTTAGCACAGAAAGTCAAGGGTCATTAAGCAAAAACAAGGCAGTCAAACAGTTTGTGATACGCCACAAATCGGGCGCGGCAAATCTAGTCCCACACGGGTGCGGCCGCACGCCGCGGCTAGGCCCGAACACAAAGGGCTAATAACTCAAACGGGACGTCAAAGTAAAGTAACAAAATGAACCAACTCGGTTCAAATAACCCAAATAAACCAAAAATACAAACGAAAACGGAAGAGGGTGAGATGGAAATGTCGAAAATAGCACGGCTCGAGGAGCAGCAAAATGGCGTGGCGTGGCGTAGTAGTAGTAGTAGTAGTGCTTTTGTTGGAAAGGTTACAGAGATTTGCGTTCAGAGCTCATGCAAGCTCAGGCAAACATATGTTCCCAGTTTAATGTCGCTCAATTCCTCATCTCTGCAAGTCCATGGTTTGAACTACAGTAGCCAAGGTAGAGCATTTTGAAGAGAAAGCACGACCAAGACAGATAAGGGGAAGGTAAAAGAACGCCAAAGAACACCAAAAAAAAGAACGCCAAAGAACACCAAAAAGAATGCCAAATAACACATTTATACAAATAAGAGCAAAATATCTTGTGGGGAAACCGTACAAAGTGCATCATTTATAGTCCAGGTTTCCTTAAACTTTTGAACAGTGTTACTATATTCTGCCGCCTTGTACTCCGAAATAATGCGTGAGCGTATTAAGCCCTTCAGACATACAGAACTGTGTTCCACCACATCTCTCTCTATTTTTGCCTTCCTGGTTTTATATATTGTCATTTTTGCACAGGCTAAAATCCTAGTGGTAGTAGTAGTAGTGGTAGTAGTAGTAATAGTAGCTGTGATAGTAGTAGTAGTGGTGGTAGTAGTGGTAGTAGTAGTAGTAGTGGTAGTAGTAGTCATGGTAGTAGTAGTAGTAGTGGTAGTGGTAGTAGTAGTAGTAGTAGTAGTAGTAGTAGTGGCAGTAGAAGTAGTAGTGGTAGTGGTAGTAGTAGTAGTAGTGGTAGTGGTAGTGGTAGTAGTAGTGCTTTTGTTGGAAAGGTTACAGAGATTTGCGTTCAGAGCTCATGCAAGCTCAGGCAAACATATGTTCCCAGTTTAATGTCGCTCAATTCCTCATCTCTGCAAGTCCATGGTTTGAACTACAGTAGCCAAGGTAGAGCATTTTGAAGAGAAAGCACTACCAAGACAGATAAGGGGAAGGTAAAAGAACGCCAAAGAACACCAAAAAAAAAGAACGCCAAAGAACACCAAAAAGAATGCCAAATAACACATTTATACAAATAAGAGCAAAATATCTTGTGGGGAGACCGTACAAAGTGCATCATTTATAGTCCAGGTTTCCTTAAACTTTTGAACAGTGTTACTATATTCTGCCGCCTTGTACTCTGAAATAATGCGTGAGCGTATTAAGCCCTTCAGACATACAGAACTGTGTTCCACCACATCTTTCTCAATTTTTGCCTTCCTGGTTTTATATATTGCCATTTTTGCACAGGCTAAAATAAAGTTAACAAGGAGATCTCGTGACTTGCTTAGTTTCTTTACCGGGTGCCCGATGATAAAAAGTGTTGGAGAGAAGTGAAGCCAGAAGCGCAAGAGAAGATTTTTCATCAGTAAGAACACTGGTTCAAGACGGTGGCATTGAAGGTATATGTGAAATATAGTTTCCCTTTCACCACAAAAGCAGCAATCCTCTGAGACGTTAGTGAAGTGCCGCATCATAGATCCAGAGCTCAGTGCACCATGTAGCAACCTCCAACTTAAGTCTGCCATCATTCTTGGCGTTGGGTAGAGATAGAGTGAATCCCAACGTGGATGAACAGTCGAAGGAAGTGGAAGAATCTCACGCCAGGGAGTATCCAGTCGGGTTGCAAGAGCTATATAATGGAGCGAGTGGATCACTAGCAGGTATATATTTTTCCTTGATAGCCCACAGAACGACATTTCCACTGTGCCAGGGGTCTTACTCATATTGTTTGCAGGTATTGGCTGAGAGAGCTCGCAACATCGTGGTCGGATTTTAAAATCCATGGAGTTACCGATGGACATCTGTCCAGATCCATCACCCTCTTTGGGATTCTCTAGATATTCCAGACAATCGGGAGGCAAGGAGCTTTTGACCTCTTCAAGTATCCTGGAGGGGATCCTGATTGTCCTCAGGCCCATTTTCGCTGCGAGTTCCTTGGGTAAAAGCGTTCTCTTACCATCGTTCAGAAGGTCTCCCACTGTGGATATGCTACCAGCTAAGAGGCTCCTTCTTACTGAAAAGGAAGCCAGAGTTGGGCCCTGTAGAAGAGGGTTGAGAATGAGCGGTTCTTCTAACAGGTCCTTGCCTGGATAAGGAACTGTTCTTTGTACGTCGACTACATTCCAAGCCTTCAGCATTTCTTGATAAAAAGGAGGCAATGTAGCACTAGACAGGCTCCGAGATGTAATGATGAAAAGATTCCTTTTGTACCCAAGATTGAGCACTTTGCTGAAGAAGTATGATGCCAGTGAGCACCATTGCGGTGCAGGGTTCACATGTAGGTAACGTTGTATGGTCTTCAGCCTGGATGCGTGGTAGTGGCTTCGAAGGCAGGGAAAAGACTGTCCACCTTCTGAAAAAGGCAAGCTCAGAATGCCCAGGGAAACCCAGTGTTTACCATTCCAAAAGTAGTCCAGTAGCTTCCTCTGCATCTTAACCAGAAACTCCTCTGGAGTGCTTATGCAAGAGAGCCTGAATACTAACTTCGGAATTATAAAGTGTTTAATAAGGAGTGTTTTTCCCCTCAGAGACAGGACTTTTAGTAGTCCACTCCAGTCTCTCAACTTTGCTTCGATCTTGTCCCCTAAAGTGTTCCAGTTAATGAGTGGTGAGGACCCATGGGAAGTGGATAAGTGCACCCCCAAATATTTGAGCTCATTGCGACTCCAGGTCAATTTCTGAAAAAGTGTTGGTAACTCCTTTACCTGCATTTGTCCAATTAGAAGCCCCGAGCTTTTCCTCCAATTGATTGTAGCAGACGATGCTGCTGAATAGACCTGCTGACAATCATAAACTATTTGCATATCCCTTGCATTACTGGCAAACACGAGAACATCATCTGCATATGCAGAAAGTTTGAGGTTGACCGTGTTGTGTGGCACCACAATGCCAGTTAGCCTTCTTCTCATCAAACAAAGGAAGGGTTCGATACATAGGGAATATAATTGGCCGGACAGGGGACATCCTTGTCTTATTCCTCTCTCAAATGGAAAGGGCGCGAGCAAGAAACCGTTGACTTTGACTAGGCATTCTGCCGACATGTACAACGTCTGAATCATGCCTACAAATCTCCTCCCCAACCCAAATGTTAGCAAGGTTTCAAACAGATACTCATGGTTCATCTGGTCAAAGGCTTTCTCCTGATCCAAGGAAAGAAATCCGACTTGAGTCCGAGTCATGTCCGCATACTGTATCAGGTCTCTGACAAGGGATATGTTGTCATGTATTGTCCTGCCTGGAATGGCATAAGATTGGTCCGGGCTGACTAATTTTGTCAGGACTAGTCCGAGACGGAGTGACAACATTTTAGCCATGACCTTATAATCCACACACAGCAGAGACACAGGGCGGTAATTCTTCAAGTCTCTCAAGTCACCCTCCTTGGGAATCAAGACCAGCATCGCTCGACGCCAAGAAAGGGGCATTATACCTGTATCACATGCTTCCTGAGCTACGCTTAGGTAATCAGGTCCAACCAAGTCCCATACTTTTGTATAGAATTCACATGATAAGCCATCCATGCCAGGGGCTTTATCTCTTGATAGGCTGTGCAGGGCGGTTTTCAATTCTTCCAGAGATAATGGAGTCTCCAGCTGCTCCCGGTCTTCTACAGAGGCTTCAGGAAGACTACTCCACAAAGTGCCACCTGCACCTGCATCTGTGCTCTTACCCGAATACAGCTGAGCGTAAAACGCTCTAATTCGTTTTTGAACACCCTCAGAGCCATTGAGCAAGAGACCATCTTCTGCGAGAACACTCGCTATAGCCCTGAATTGACCTTTGCGTTTTTCCACCCCTTTGAGATAATTCAGGACATATTCATCCTCAGAAATAAACTGCAAACGAGAGCGCACATATGCCCCTCGTGCCTTCACACAACTACATGCTTTAAGGGTGCTCTTTTTTTCTTGGTATGCCTGCAGTTCAGTAGAGGTAAGTGTGGCCAGGTGCTTCTCAAGGTGCAGCAGTTCCTCTTCCAGTCTTTTGATCCCTAACCCAAGTATTTTGCTCGATCCATACGAGTATTCCTGACACAGCAATTTCAATCGTACCTTGCCTACATCCCACCAGAATCCAAGTGAGCAAAAATCTCCTTTTTTATTCCTCCAGGCTTGCCAAAAATTCAAAAAGATTGACAAAAAGGCTTCATCCTGACTTAAAGCATTGTTCAGGTGCCACAAGCCAGGGCCTCGCCTTGTTTCCGCCAGGGAAAACTTAATCCAGGCCAAGTTGTGATCTGTGAAATGGGCAACTTTTATGCCGGAGTCACTGACACTCTTACACCAACGGTGAGACACGTAAATTCTATCGAGCCGGGATTGTGATATATGACCACCTCTGATACTCGTATACGTGAATGTTCTGTCTGTGGGGTGTTGTATGTGCCAAGTATCCCTCAAGTTTAACAGTGTTATGGTTTGTTGTAATATTCTTACAGAGGGATTATGCGGCTCCTGACCTATTCGATCAAGGGAGGGGTTTAGAGTGCAATTAAAGTCTCCTCCAAGAATTACACACTCTTCACCAGGCAAGGTGAGCATGAATCTCTGCAACCGGTTGAAGAAAATCCCCCTTGCAACTCCTACACAAGGTGCATAAATGTTGACGAAATTGACAACAAATTCTTCAAACTTTGCTTTTATATGTAGCAACCGCCCCACACTGGCTTCCTTTACGACAAGTATTTCAGGTTTCCTCTTTGGTGAAAAGAGGGTAGCCACTCCACAAGATGTGTCCGTTAGGTGACTGAAAAAGGCCAAGCCTTCCCATTGGTTTTCCCATCGGGATGCAGCCTCTGGGGTCGTGTGGGTTTCCTGCAAAAAGGTTACTTCAAGTTTTTCCTTCACACAGAATGACAATACCTGGTGCACACGGAATGCATCCTTACAGCCATTGACATTCAATGATCCTATTCGTAAATTTGATGTCATTATTGTATTGAGAGTTTTGTTTCTGTGAAATTCATCCTCCTAAACGAATTTATATTCAGGCCCGTAACTCAACAACTTTGCTAGAAACTTCCTGACTCGGGCTTGTTCGGCCGAGCCTGAAGTCCTCGTTTTATGTCCCTCTCTCCTTAGTGCATACAAGGAATGCACTAGCAAGTCATAATCTTTCCACCGTTTCAGCGCATTTTCCACTTTCTTCCTGCTATGCAAGCTTTGTTCCAGGAACTCGAGTATCTCCTGGCTGGGAATGCAGGAATGGCGTCCTGCCGGTAGGTCTGTCTCTAAACCAGTCAGTGACTCTTGATAGTCTTCCCCATCACCAATACTTTCCTCATCATCGCTGTCTGGAGGTTCAAGATCCTTCTCCTTTGGTGTACTTGTACAATGTGTCAAGTCTTCTGCCATGTCGTCTCTCAAGGCTGACTTGGCATAATCTTCTGGCGCAGAGGAACGCTCCTTTCGCTCTGATGCGGCGGACGTTGCTACACCTGTGGGAATGGATGCCTCCTCCTCAGTTGGTATAGGAGATCCAACCTTTTGGGGTCGTAAAATAGAGATGTGCTCAACTATTCCCCTTTCTGCGCCAACAGTGAGTGAAGTGACATCACCTGAGATGTCGGTCAGTGCCAGCAACTTTATTGATGATTGTGTGTCTGGTTCCCTCTCTCTGTCTGTCCCACCGATGAATGCTACTTCAGAATCCTTTGAAACTTCGGTGTTAATCCTTCGGTTCAGAACTGCTCTTGTAGATGTTTCAATCCCTGGTTTATTTTGAAGCTTCGTTGCAGTTGTTATTATTGGATGCATTTTCTCAGGAGCCAACATCACAGTATCGTTTGGCCCTGTCAAGTCAGATACCTCTAGGTTGTTTGTCTTTACCGTGCTGGGTTTACTACCTGACGGTCTCCCTTCCTGTTCATTCTTCAAACTGTCTTTGGGTGGATCTGAGAGAGAAGACTCTCCATATCCTGTCGTTTGATGAATAGTTTCCTCTTCTTCTTCTTCTTCTTCCATTTCTTCAGATTGGGTTACCACTCTTTTCTCCTTCAGAATACTAGGCTTTACAAATCCCTTTGACACATTACTTCCCGTGTCATCCTCAATTGTACCAGGGTGTTCCGTGGTCCCATCCTCTGCGGGTTCTGATTTCCTCTTCTGTGCTCTCTTTGCCTTCCCTGCTCCCACTGCCTGCCATTGATTTATGGCAGCGGAGGAGTTGGGATGAGAAGCTGGTATATAACTTTCTTGAGGGTCCACTGCCCTCGAGCACAAAGGAGCAACCGCCTCCCTTAGGATACCTTCAGTGACGCTGGGATCCTCTCGAGGCTGATCTGGACGTTGAGGAGCTGCAACCTCTTTAATGATAGTGGGGCAGTCTGCTCTCCTGTGATCCTTCGCTTTGCATACAAAACAACGGGGTTCGTTTGTCATATAGAACACCCTGTAATTCTTTCCGTCAAAAGGAATAACAAACGACCCCTCACATTCAGCCTCCTTTCCCAATTCAATGGATACTTGTCTTTTAAAAGACCAGACATGTTGTAGGGAGGGCTCATGACAGCCCAAAGACACAGGCTTGATGGGTGATCTCAACACTCCCAGTCGTTCCAGGAAAGGCACCACGACATTGTCAGGCACGTAAGGAGGTATATTCGATATAATTATCCTTGTACCAAGACTTGAGAGTGGCTCGACTTGTACAAAGAGCCCTCCCACACTAATCCCTTTCTCAATGGCCTTGTTTGCTGCAGCCTCTGAGTTAAGAAAGAACACAGCTTGTCCATACATTTTCGAGGCTGCAACTATCGTTGCTGGATCAACCACACTAGCGAGTGCGTTTACATAGGCCTCTATTTGGGTGATTTGTCCCGGCTCGCATTTCACCCCGTGCTTCCTTGTTAACGCCTTAAACGGGTGGGCAGGGCGGTTCCCACCTGCACCAGAGGTAGTAGCGGCCATCCTTGCCCATGTACCATCCAGAGGCATGATGACTATTAATTCTGCCATTTCCCCGTCAAATGAAAATGGAAATTTTTTTATCAATGAGCTCGTTCGTGAGCTTTTGCTTATTTCAGCACGTCCGGACCGGTATGCTGATGATTAACTCAAAAGGATAATCAAACGGGCGTTGAGCAAATAACTTATCGGCTTAATCGCCAAAACTATGCAAATTTAGCACAGAAAGTCAAGGGTCATTAAGCAAAAACAAGGCAGTCAAACAGTTTGTGATACGCCACAAATCGGGCGCGGCAAATCTAGTCCCACACGGGTGCGGCCGCACGCCGCGGCTAGGCCCGAACACAAAGGGCTAATAACTCAAACGGGACGTCAAAGTAAAGTAACAAAATGAACCAACTCGGTTCAAATAACCCAAATAAACCAAAAATACAAACGAAAACGGAAGAGGGTGAGATGGAAATGTCGAAAATAGCACGGCTCGAGGAGCAGCAAAATGGCGTGGCGTGGCGTAGTAGTAGTAGTAGTAGTGCTTTTGTTGGAAAGGTTACAGAGATTTGCGTTCAGAGCTCATGCAAGCTCAGGCAAACATATGTTCCCAGTTTAATGTCGCTCAATTCCTCATCTCTGCAAGTCCATGGTTTGAACTACAGTAGCCAAGGTAGAGCATTTTGAAGAGAAAGCACTACCAAGACAGATAAGGGGAAGGTAAAAGAACGCCAAAGAACACCAAAAAAAAAAACGCCAAAGAACACCAAAAAGAATGCCAAATAACACATTTATACAAATAAGAGCAAAATATCTTGTGGGGAGACCGTACAAAGTGCATCATTTATAGTCCAGGTTTCCTTAAACTTTTGAACAGTGTTACTATATTCTGCCGCCTTGTACTCCGAAATAATGCGTGAGCGTATTAAGCCCTTCAGACATACAGAACTGTGTTCCACCACATCTTTCTCTATTTTTGCCTTCCTGGTTTTATATATTGTCATTTTTGCACAGGCTAAAATCCTAGTGGTAGTAGTAGTAGTGGTAGTAGTAGTAATAGTAGCTGTGATAGTAGTAGTAGTGGTGGTAGTAGTGGTAGTAGTAGTAGTAGTGGTAGTAGTAGTCATGGTAGTAGTAGTAGTAGTGGTAGTGGTAGTAGTAGTAGTAGTAGTAGTAGTAGTAGTAGTAGTGGCAGTAGTAGTAGTAGTGGTAGTGGTAGTAGTAGTAGTAGTGGTAGTGGTAGTGGTAGTAGTAGTAGTAGTAGTAGTAGTGGCAGTAGTAGTAGTAGTAGTAGTGGCAGTAGTAGTAGTAGTGGTAGTGGTAGTGGTAGTAGTAGTAGTAGTGGTAGTGGTAGTAGTAGTAGTAGTAGTGGTAGTAGTAGTAGTAGTAGTAGTAGTAGTAGTAGTGGTACTAGTAGTAGTAGTCGTAGTAGTAGTAGTGGCAGTAGTAGTAGTAGTAGTAGTAGTAGTAGTAGTAGTAGTAGTAGTAGTAATAGTAGTAGTGGTAGTAGTAGTAGTAATAGTAGATGTGATAGTAGTAGTAGTGGTGGTAGTAGTGGTAGTAATAGTAGTAGTGGTAGTAGTAGTAGTAATAGTAGATGTGATAGTAGTAGTAGTAGTGATAGTAGTGGTAGTAGTAGTAGTAATAGTAGATGTGATAGTAGTAGTAGTGGTGATAGTAGTAGTAGTAATAGTAGATGTGATAGTAGTATTAGTGGTGATAGTAGTGGTAGTAGTAGTAGTAGTAGTAGTAGTAGTAGTAGTAGTAGTAGTAGTAGTAGTAGGAGTAGTAGCTGACATACATGAAAGAGAGTGGGAAAAATCACTGGATGTCCTATTCCATGGAATAAAGTTGCCTTTACAAAGGTCATGATCAGCACTTAATTTGCAAAAATAATTTAAAAAGCATGAACATAAACATCCGTAATGAGGCTACTTTTTATTTCTGTAGTCTGTGGTCCAAATGTGGTCGAAAATAAAACCAAATGAGTGGATTTCATGCTAATTTGACACTTTTTCTTTGCCTTACGGCTCATGAGATAACTCAACATGTCAGAGTTTCAAAATGAAGTTTTAGGAACATTGGCATCTGTCGTCTTGCTCTTCTTTGAGCCTTTGACCTTTCCTGAAATATAAATAAACGAAAAGCTAGAGTGACAGGTGAGCATAACGGGATATGATTTCCGCAGACGATGATCGCAAACACACGGCGTGTTCAGCATTCCTGTTGATACCATTTCCATTTTTCTATTGGAAATCGAGGCTCAAGGAAGGACACGATTTTATCACTGGAGTGAAGTCGATGGTGCGCCATCGCAAATCCGACATGCTTCCCACCTAAAGCAAAGTTCATCAAAACAAGGCAACGACTTCCACCAGGATTGGCCCAATATCATATATTGAGTTTAAAAACATCTTATTTTGACCCTTGTGACCACAAGTCCCCACGAGGCAGGAAGTCGGGGTCAAATCAAAAAAAAAAAACCGTTACCTATTTCATACGCCCCCCCCCCCCCCCAATCTGCATTGCATACACATCGATTTATTTTAATTTTAAGATCATAATTTTCAGGTCGTTCTTAAAATTAATTTAAAGAGCGAACTCATAGAATATTTAATAAACGTAGCGGGGACACGAGGGGGAGAGAGAGAAGCAAAACAACAGTAGGGAACATCAGGACATCTGTGGAAGAGAGAGGCTTGTGGCGGGTACACGGGATAAACAAGATGGACACGACAAGGGATTTCAGGAAAGAGAACGGAATTTGAAGGAGGTGGAAGATCAAGGTTTTGGATGGGGGAAGATAAGAGATTGTGGTGAACAGCTGTTTTAAAGACCTGGAGGGTGGAGTGGGATTGAAGGGAGTGAGGGAGTTTGTTCCACAGGTGGGAGAAAAGAGGAATGAAGGAGTGAAAGTGAGCAGAGAGCCGAGATTTTGGCAGTTTGACCATAAGAGTGTTGCTGGCAGATCTTGTGCGACCTGTAGGAATATTTTGGGGACAAAGCACATAGAGAGCTGGGGGGGCAAGGCCGGAGAGATGTCGGTAGGAGGAGAGCAACCCATACAATTGTTTTTTTGCTATTTTACCTTTTGACCCCGCCAGGGGGCGGAGCCAGACATGACATACTACTCTCACACCTTCTTGCCATGTGGTGGTCACAACTACCAAGTTTGATGAATTTCTGCCAGCCCTGTTACTTTTCCTGATTAACTCAACACACTTCAACCCTCCACACTCACATGTCATGTCTCCTTTACACGGCAATACTGCAATGATGTAAATGAAGCACGCGGTACTACGCGCGTGACTTGCTACCAAGGAGGAAACGGACAACGCGGTGAGTTTATAGTTCGTTATTCCAAAGAGGTCACTGTAGCACTGGCGCGCTCCGGGCTACGCGCCCGGTGTAATACCTCAGGCCACGCCTACCACTCGGGCATGGCCGCCGCCCACTTGGTGCGCAAAATGATGTCACCACGCCAGTGGGCTTTTGTGCCCCCCACACGCGCCCCCCCAGAATTCCGGCGCACCTGGAGGGCCAGTTTGCGGGGCAAACGGATGAGCTGGCCAAAGCGCCCTCTGGCGACCGGCGGCGTCCGGGGTGCAGAGATGCCAGGTGGGATGCCCCCGGCTGTACCCGGGATGGGTGCCGGACCCGGGGGCGGCGTGCCCGCGGGGCTGGGCGGTGCCGGGGGTCCGCCCGCAGGGGGGCGGCCCCGACGCGGGGGCCGAGCCACCGGCGGTGGGTGGTCCACGTTGAGGTGGGCCGGCTTGAGGCGGTCTATGGAGACCCGGTCAGGAGTGCCGCCGATGTCCAGGGTGAAATGTTTCACCCCGGTCTCCAGCACGCGGAAAGGCCCGTCGTACAGGGGCCGCAGTGGTGTCCGGTGGGCGTCGTGCCGGACGAAGACGTACTCCGCGGTGTGAAGCTTCGGGGCGACGTGTGTAGGAGGGTGCCCGTGGTGCGCCGTCGGCACCGGGGCGGTCTCCTGCAGCGCAGAACGCTCCTGCGCCGCGGACCAAGGTGCCGTGGGGTCGGGGAGGAACTCGCCCGGCACCCGCAGCAGTTGTCCAAAGACCAACTCCGCCGTGGATGCGCGCAGGTCCTCCTTCGGCGCCGTCCGGAGGCCCAGCAGGACCCAGGGGAGCCTGTCGACCCAGCCGCCGTCGCAGAGGGTGGCCCGGAGCGCGGCCTTCAACGAGCGGTGGAATCGCTCGCACAGGCCGTTGGCCTGGGGGTGGTAGGCCGTGGTTCGGTGCAGCTGGACCCCGAGCCCCCGCGTGACCACGGCCCAGAGCTCCGAGGTGAACTGGGGGCCGCGGTCAGACGAGATGTCCGAGGGGGCGCCGAACCGGGCGACCCAGGTGGCGATGAACGCCTGCGCGACGTCTGCCGCCGTCGCCGCCGCCAAAGGCACGGCCTCCGGCCACCGGGTGGTGCGGTCCACCATGGTGAGGACATGGGTGAAACCCAGCGAGGGGGGCAGAGGTCCCACCAGGTCCACGTGAACGTGGTCGAACCGACGTTCCGGCACCGTAAACGGGGCCAAGGGGGCCTGGGTGTGTCGGTGCACCTTTGCGCGCCGGCACGCGAGGCACGTCCTGGCCCAGCCGCGGACGGCCTTCCGGAGGCCATGCCAGACAAACTTGTCGGCAACCAACCGCTGGGAGGCCCTCATGCCCGGGTGGGACAGGCCGTGGATGGCGTCAAAAACCTGGTGCTGCCAGCCTGCGGGCACGATGGGGCGAGGCCGCCCGAGGGAGACGTCACAAACGAGGGCCGCGCTTGCGCCGTCGAAGGGCACCTCAGTGACGCGGAGGCCCATGATGGCGGTCCGCAGGGCCTGGACCCCGGGGTCGGCGGCCTGGTCCGCTGCCATCCGGGCATAGTCGATGCCAAGGTGGACTGCGTGGGCAACGGCCCGGGAAAGGCAATCGGCCACCGGGTTGTCCTTTCCCGCGACGTGCCGGATGTCCGTCGTGTACTCAGACACGGCGGAGAGGTGACGCTGTTGCCGGGCCGACCACGGCTCGGCGACCTTGCCCATCGCGAAAACCAGCGGCTTGTGGTCGACGAAGGCCGTGAACGCACGGCCCTCGAGCAGATGGCGGAAGTGCCTGACCACCAGGTGAAGCCCAAGCAACTCGCGGTCGAAGGTGCTGTAACGGCGTTCGGGCGGGCGAAGCTGCCAGCTGAAGAACGCCAGCGGTTGCCAAGCTCCATGCACCCATTGCTCGTACACCGCGCCCACCGCGTAGTCCGAGGCGTCGGAGGTGAGGGCGATCGGTGCATCGAGCGCCGGGTGTGCGAGCATGGTGGCGTTGGCCAAGGCGAGCTTCGTGCCTGAGAACGCCGCGTCCATCTGCTCGGTCCAGGTAACGTCACCTTTGCCCGGCTTCCCTCGAAGGGCCTCGTGTAAGGGGCGCAGGAGCTGGGCGATGTGGGGCAGGAACCGATGGTAAAAGTTTACCATGCCCAGGAACTCCTGGAGCCCCTTGATCGTGCGGGGGCGGGGAAACCCCTTCACCGCCTCCACCTTGGCCGGTAGGGGGACGGCCCCATGCCTGGTGACGCGGTGCCCCAAAACGTCGGTTTCAGCAACACCGAACCGGCACTTGGCGGGGTTCACGATCAGGCCGTGCTGGCCCAGACGTTCGAAGAGCGTGCGGAGATGGTGTAGGTGCTCTTCGCGGGACGCGCTGGCGACGAGGATGTCGTGCAGGTAGACGTACAAAAAATCAAAGCCGTGCAAGACGCTGTCCATGAGGCGCTGGAACGCCTGAGCCGCATTTTTAAAACCGAAGGGCATCCGAAGAAATTCGAAAATCCCGAATGGCGTGATGACAGCCGTCTTCGGGATGTCCTCCGGCCTGACAGGGAACTGATGGTAGCCGCGCACAAGGTCCACCTTTGAAAAGAAGGACATATTCGCCAAGCGGGTGGAAAAGTCCTGAATGTGGGGGACGGGGTAGCGGTCGGGGGTGGTGGCGTCGTTGAGGCACCGGTAGTCCCCGCACGGTCGCCATCCCCCGCCGGGCTTGGGCACGATGTGGAGCGGGGACGCCCACGCGCTCTCGGAGCCCCGCACGATGTCGAGCCGCTCCAGTGTAGCGAACTCCGCTTTCGCTGCCGCGAGCTTCGTCGGCTCGAGGCGGCGTGCCCGGCTGTAGACCGGTGGCCCGGCGGTGGGGATGTGGTGTTCCACCCTGTGCTTGACGGTCCCCGCCGAGAAGGTCGGCCGCGTGAGGGCCGGAAAACCCGCGAGTAGGCGGGCGAATTCGTCCGCTGCCAGAAGCGTACAGATGAACCTGGCCGGAACGGAACCGCTCAGCAAGCCGCTCGGCGAGCCGCTCGATGAGCCGCTCTGTGAGCTGCTCAACGAGCCGGGCAGCGCACACGCGAGCGAGCTGAACGTCTCAGCCTGGACAAGCCTTCTGCACTTTACATCGACCAGTAATCCATTAGCACATAAGAAGTCCGTGCCGAGCAGTGCCATGGGCACGTCGGCCAAAACGAATGACCAACGGAAAACCTGACCTCTGAACCGCAGGGAGAGACAGCATTTTCCGTACGTGCATATAGACGTACCATTGGCCGCAAGCAGCGCAGGGCCCCGGCCCGCGGTGTGCTTGTCGGACGTACCGGCAGGAACGACACTCACCTGCGCTCCCGTATCGCACAGGTAACGGCGCCCGGACAAGGTGTCCATTATGTACAGCAGGCTGTTGGAATTGCCAATGCTCACCATTGCCACCGAGCACCGGCTCGCCCGTTTCCCGACCTGCCGAATGAGCACGGCGGGCGACACTGCCGAGCCTCGTGGCCGAACTTGGTGTGGAAGGAACACCAGGCGGGCAGCTGCATCGTCGGAGGCCGCAGTTTTCTTTGCGGCGGCGGCGGTGGTGGTGGTGGGCGGGGCGTGATGGCGGTCACGAGGTGCGGTGCATCGGGGAAAGCTTCGGGAGCCTCGGGAGCCTCGGGAGCGGCAACCGCGCCAAGACTCGCCTGCATGTCCAAAACCGCGTAGTATTTGTCAGCCTCAGCAGCGAGCGCACGGGGTTCCGTTAACGCGGAACCAGCCAAAGCGAGGCGGACTTGTGCTGGCAGCTGGCGTCGAAACAACGCCCGGAATAGAGCGTTCGGGGTTTCGTCGCCCATGAGCGCCAGCATATGGTCCATACGGACCGACGGTCGTGTGTCCCCGATCTCGGGGAGGTCCTAGAGGCGATCGGCCCGTGCGTCCACCGTAAGGCCGAACGTGGCGAGGAGGAGACGCTTGACCGCCTCGTACTTGCCGTCGGCAGGTGGATTCCTTAGGACCGATACGACGCGGGTGGCCGTGCCGGGCCCGAGGGCAGAGACCACGTGGCAGTACATCGTCTCGTCCACCGTGATGCCTCGAAGTCGGAACTGGGCTTCCGCCTGCAGGAACCAAACTTCGGCTTGTGATTCCCAGAATTCGGGGAGCTTGATGGAGACCGCGTTGGTAGCCATTGTTGCGGCGGTTTCGGGGAGTCAGCGACGGCTGACTCGAACGTTGGAGGATCACCAATGAAGCACGCCGTACTACGCGCGTGACTTGCTACCAAGGAGGAAGCGGACAACGCGGTGAGTTTATAGTTCTTTATTCCAAAGAGGTCACTGTAGGACTGGTGCGCTCCGGGCTGCGCGTGCGGTGTATATCCTGAGGCCACGCCTACCCCTCGGGTGTGGCCGCCGCCCACTTGGTGCGCGGAATGATGTCACCACGCCAGTGGGCTTTCGTGTCCGCCACCTAAATTTATTTTCATTTTCTTTCTTTCCCTCATCCCCAACATTCCCCTCGAAAGAAATAGCCCCACCTTACAAGTTAGAACTCCCTACGTGAATAGTGATATCGATTTTTCAACAGCGAAGCCGCTTCATAATTTGGCGATGTCCGTCTGTCCATAAATATGAAGAAGAAGAACCTTTCTGAGCCACTGTGTTTAATTCTAAAGCGTTATTCGAATAGGTTATTCTAATATAATGGGTAATAATATAATAATAATAATATTCTTATAATAATATATAATAATACATAATTATTATATATTACTATAATAATAATATTATTATATAATAATATAATAATATAATATAATGGGTAATAATATAATGGGTAATTGCAATAAATGTTCGGTTCCCATTAATCGTACACTTTTCAAAATCCAATCTCACCCCTCCCCTCCAAATCTTCCCCATCACCCCTTCCCTCCAAAACTTCCCCATCACCCCTTCCCTCCAAAACTTCCCCATCACCCCTCCCCTCTAAATCTACCCCCTTACCCCTCCCCTCCAAATCATCCCCATCACCCATCTCTTTCAAATCTTCCCCCTTGCCCCTCCCCTCCAAATCTACCCCCTTGCCCCTCCCCTCCAAATCTTCCCCATCACCCATCCCTTTCAAATCGTCCCTCTTGCCCCTCCCCTCCAAATCTTCCCCATCACCCCTTCCCTCCAAAACTTCCCCATCACCCCTCCCCTCCAAAACTTCCCCATCACCCCTCCCCTCTAAATCTACCCCCTTACCCCTCCCCTCCAAATCATCCCCATCACCCATCTCTTTAAAATCTTCCCCCTTGCCCCTCCCCTCCAAATCTTCCCCATCACCCATCCCTTTCAAATCTCCCCCCTTGCCCCTACCCTCCTAAACTCCCCCCACGCCCCTCCCCTCCAAAACTCTCCCTCGCTCCTCCCCTCCTAGACTCCCCTCTCACCCCTCCCTCCTCAAAGCGTCCTCCCGGGTTCTTCCCCCTTCCAACTTTCACCTTCATCTCCCCCAACCTTCTGCCTCGCTCTTCCCCCTCCTGAAATAACACCTCACTGCGCCTCACCCAATCACCATCAAACCTTTTGTCCGCCCCATTCTTCCCTTTCTCCAAGCTATTCTGAAATCTATGACACACCTTCAACAGTTCTCCCTACCAATTCCTCCTCTTCCACATCTTAACCGACTGCTCACCCACCCCCCGCCCTGTTCTGTATCCGATGCTCCCCCCTCCTCTTCTTTAACAGTATGGACCTCAAACATCCGGGGCCTTCGCTCAAACTTGACTGATCTCTCCACGCAGGTTGCTTCTGACAAACCAGACGTGATCTGCTTAACAGAAACTTTCCTCCTTCATGATGTCTCGGATTCCTTGGTATCTCTCCCAGGTTACTCCCTCCTCCGGTATGATTGACCTGAGCCTCGTCCTGGAGGTGGGGTTGCTATCTTTATAAAAAAACTCTCTTCCTCACTCACCCTGCACCGCCCTCTCTCCACCTCACCCCCAGGAATACCTTTGGCTATGGCTTCGCCTTCGCTCCCACCTTTTGTTCATATGTGTGTTGTACCATCCACCAAACAGTGATGACTCCATCTACATCTCACTGTCTGATAATATGGATCGACTTCTATCTACCCATCCCAACTCTCTCTTCCTCATATGTGGTGATTTCAATTGTCACCATGCCAGTTGGCTGGGTGTGGGTACCTCTCTCACCAGCCATGGGTCTTCAGCAAAGGACTTCTGTGACTCACTGGGACTGACACAATCTGTCAATTTCCCGACCCGGATCTCAGTCAACGGAGCATCTTCTCTTCTGGACTTGGTTATGACTAACTTCCCTGAAAATGTCTGCTGCTCTTCTTCTGCTCCAATCGGCTCATCTGATCATGTGCTTGTTAAAGTGGACATCTCTCTGACCATTCTCAGAGAGCCTCCTCAGCGTCGACGAGTCTGGCATTTCACTCAGGCCAACTGGCACGGTCTTCAAGCAGCCACCAATCATCTGGACTGGTCTCTCATCTCTACCGCCTCTGACATCAACTCATCCTGGGAATTCTTCCAAAGGAAACTGCTCTCTCTCATGCACAGATTTATCCCATCTCGTCTTCAGTTGTCATACCCTTCCTCCCGTCCATGGTACACGGAATCTTGTGGTCAGGCTATTGCCCAGAAAAAACTTGCTTTCGTCTCCTGGAAAGCAAATCCAATGGAAAGAAATCTCATTTCCTTTCACAAAGCCTGAAACAAGTGTGTGTCCACCCTCAGGAGAGCCAGGAAACAATATCTCTCTGTTCTCAGGACCGAACTCTCTTATCTGTCTCCCTCTTCCAAATCCTGGTGGCATTTGGTCAAATCTGTTTCTGGTGTTTGTTCCCCCTCCATCCCCTCCCTCACCTCAAATGGTCACACGGCTGACTCCACACGTGAAAAAGCTTAATGCCTCAACTCTGTGTTTGCCTCTAAATCTTGTGTCCCAAACCCATTCCTCTCTGTACCCACCGTACCCCGTCGTACCCAGCTGCTCCTGGACTCTGTGTCCTTTCCTCCTGACAAGGTGGAAAAGTTTCTGTCAACCCTCGACTCTGATTCTGCAACTGGACCTGACGGCATCAGCCCACAGGTCCTAAAATCCTGTTCTTCCGCTCTTTCACTCCCTCTCTCTGTTCTCTTCACCCTCTATTTTGCTCAAGGTCATCTGCCATCTGCTTGGACATCTGCCAACATCACCGCTTTGCACAAAAAAGGTGCAAAAACAGATCCCAGCAGCTACCGACCAATCAGCCGTCTCCCAATTATCAGCAAAGTCATGGAATCCATCATTGCTTCAGATATGAAATCTTTCCTCTTCTCCAATGGCTTGATCTCTGATCATCAATTTGGTTTCAGACCTGGTCTCTCTACTCTGGACATGCTGCTTCTGCTTTTGCAACAATGGATGGAGGTCCTCAATGCCAAACAGGAAATTAAAGCTGTCTCCCTTGACATATCACGAGCCTTCGATATGGTCTGGCACCCCACTCTGCTCACCAAACCCTCCTCTTTTGGTATCCATGGAAATCTCCACGCATGGCTGGTGGACTTCCTCTCTAGTCGTAGTCAACGTGTGGCCCTGAATGGGTTTCTCTCATCTCCTCTTCCTGTTCAGGCTGGAGTTCCCCAAGGCAGTGTTCTGGGCCCTGTGCTTTTTCTGGTCTTCATCAATGATCTCTCTGAGTCTCTTGAAAATCCTCTCTATCTCTTTGCTGATGACTCTACTCTCTGTCGCTCCATTCTTCATACCTCAGATCGGCAGTCTGCAGCCTCCTCACTCTCTGCAGAGCTGGACAAATTCACAGACTGGGCAAAAAAATGGAACATGTCTTTCAATCCTGACAAATCTCACACTCTTACGATGTCTCTCCGAAAAGACCGACTGGACAACCCTCCCATCCACTTTCTGAATAATCCTCTCCAAGAAGTTCTGAAACTCAAGCTTTTGGGTCTCACTATCTGCCATGATCTTTCCTGGGAAAACCACATTTCAAATCTGGCCTCCAAAGCCATTCGCCGACTGGGCATCCTCCGTCGTGCGAAGTCCTTCCTTGGCACAACTGAGCTCCTCACCACATACAAGGCTGTCATCTGCAGCTCAATGGAATACTGCTCTCCCCTCTGAGCTAGTGTTCCTGCCTCACACCTAGGTCGTCTTCACGCTGTTTAAACCAAAGCGTTCAGAATCATTGGAATCTCCCGCGATGAAGCTAACTCCAAGGGCCTCTCACTCACTCACCACAGGCAGGTTGGTGGTCTTTCCATCTTCTACCGACTCCTGTCTGGCCTTGCCCCCCCCCCCCCCCCAGCTCTCTCTGGGCTCTGTCCCGCAAATATTCCTACAGGTCGCACAAGATCTGCCTGCAACCCTCTTATGGTTAAACTGCCAAAATCAAGACTCTCTGCTCACCTTCACTCCTTCATTCCTCTTTTCTCCCGCCTCTGGAACAAACTCCCTCACTCTCTTCAATCCCACTCCACCCTCCAGGTCTTTAAAACAGCTGTTCACCACCATCTCTTATCTTCCCCCATCCAAAACCTTGATCTTTTCTACCCCCGCTAATTTCACCCCAATTTCCAATTTTTTGAAATACCAACTTCTGTCCTGGAAGTCCTTGGTGTCCTTGTGTTTGATACTTCTCCCACCCCCCCCCCACCCCCCTCCCCACGCCTCCTCCCCCCAAGCCCTCTCCCCCCAAGCCCTCTCCCTCCCACACATCTCCCTGCTCTCAAATGTTGTGTTTGTGTGCTTCCCCTTCTCTCCCCATCTTGTCTTCCGCTCCCTCTTTTTATATATTTTGTTTGTCTGGTTGATTTGCTTGTGAAGTAAATGTTAGCTCTTTCACGAGCCTCGATTGAGTATACAAAAAAAAAAAAAAAAAAAAAAAAAAACATTCTAGAGGGTGATTCTAATTGAGTAATTATAGAGGGTGGTTATAATGAGTAATTATAGAGGGTGATTATAATGAGTAATTATAGAGGGTGATTCTAATGAGTAATTATAGAGGATGATTCTAATGAGTAATTATAGAGGGTGATTCTAATGAGTAATTATAGAGGGTGAATCTAATGAGTAATTAAAGAGTGATTCTAATGAGTAATTGTAGAGGGTGATTCTAATGAGTAATTGTAGAGGGTGATTCTAATGAGTAATTAAAGAGGGTGATTCTAATGAGTAATTGCAGAGGGTGATTCTAATGAGTAATTGTAGAGGGTGATTCGAAAGAATAATTCTAGAGGGTGATTCTAATGAGTAATTATAGAGGGTGATTCTAATGAGTAATTAAAGAGGGTGATTCTAATGAGTAATTAAAGAGGGTGATTCTAATGAGTAATTATAGAGGGTGATTCTAATGAGTAATTAAAGAGGGTGATTCTAATGAGTAATTGCAGAGGATGATTCTAATGAGTAATTGTAGAGGGTGATTCGAAAGAATAATTCGAGAGGGTGATTCTAATGAGTAATTGTAGAGGGTGATTCTAATGAGTAATTATAGAGGGTGATTCTAATGAGTCATTAAAGAGGGTGATTCTAATGAGTAATTTTAGAGGGTGATTCTAATGAGTAATTATAGAGGGTGATTCTAATGAGTAATTGTAGAGGGTGATTCTAATGAGTAATTGTAGAGGGTGATTCTAATGAGTAATTATAGAGGGTGATTCTAATGAGTAATTGTAGAGGGTGATTCTAATGAGTAATTGTAGAGGGTGATTCTAATGAGTAATTATAGAGGGTGATTCTAATGAGTAATTGTAGAGGGTGATTCTAATGAGTAATTGTAGAGGGTGATTCTAATGAGTAATTAAAGAGGGTGATTCTAATGAGTAATTGTAGAGAGTGATTCTAATGAGTAATTGTAGAGGGTGATTCTAATGAGTAATTATAGAGGGTGATTCTAATGAGTAATTAAAGAGGGTGATTCTAATGAGTAATTGTAGAGGGTGATTCTAATGAGTAATTAAAGAGGGTGATTCTAATGAGTAATTGTAGAGGGTGATTCTAATGAGTAATTGTAGAGGGTGATTCTAATGAGTAATTATAGAGGGTGAATCTAATGAGTAATTAAAGAGTGATTCTAATGAGTAATTGTAGAGGGTGATTCTAATGAGTAATTGTAGAGGGTGATTCTAATGAGTAATTATAGAGGGTGATTCTAATGAGTAATTATAGAGGGTGATTCTAATGAGTAATTAAAGAGGGTGATTCTAATGAGTAATTATAGAGGGTGATTCTAATGAGTAATTATTGAGGGTGAATCTAATGAGTAATTATAGAGGGTGATTCTAATGAGTAATTATAGAGGGTGATTCTAATGAGTAATTATTGAGGGTGAATCTAATGAGTATTTATAGAGGGTGAATCTAATGAGTAATTAAAGAGGGTGATTCTAATGAGTAATTATAGAGGGTGATTCTAATGAGTAATTATAGAGGGTGATTCTAATGAGTAATTATAGAGGGTGATTCTAATGAGTAATTATAGAGGGTGAATCTAATGAGTAATTATAGAGGGTGATTCTAATGAGTAATTATAGAGGGTGATTCTAATGAGTAATTATAGAGGGTGATTCTAATGAGTAATTGTAGAGGGTGATTCTAATGAGTAATTATAGAGGGTGATTCTAATGAGTAATTGTAGAGGGTGAATCTAATGAGTAATTATAGAGGGTGATTCTAATGAGTAATTATAGAGGGTGAATCTAATGAGTAATTATAGAGGGTGAATCTAATGAGTAATTATAGAGGGTGAATCTAATGAGTAATTATAGAGGGTGAATCTAATGAGTAATTATAGAGGGTGATTCTAATGAGTAGTTATAAAGGGTGATTCTAATGAGTAATTATAGAGGGTGAATCTAATGAGTAATTATAGAGGGTGAATCTAATGAGTAATTATTGAGGGTGATTCTAATGAGTAATTATAGAGGGTGATTCTAATGAGTAATTATAGAGGGTGATTCTATTGAGTAATTATAGAGGGTGATTCTCATGAGTAATTATAGAGGATGATTCTAATGAGTAATTATAGAGGGTGATTCTAATGAGTAATTATAGAGGGTGAATCTAATGAGTAATTATAGAGGGTGATTCTAATGAGTAATTATAGAGGGTGATTCTAATGAGTAATTATAGGGGGTGAATCTAATGAGTATTTATAGAGGGTGAATCTAATGAGTAATTATAGAGGGTGAATCTAATGAGTAATTATAGAGGGTGATTCTAATGAGTAATTATAGAGGGTGATTCTAATGAGTAATTATAGAGGGTGATTCTGATAAGTAATTATAGAGGGTGATTCTAATGAGTAATTATAGAGGGTGAATCTAATGAGTAATTATAGAGGGTGATTCTAATGAGTAATTATAGAGGGTGATTATAATGAGTAATTATAGAGGGTGATTCTAATGAGTAATTATAGAGGGTGATTATAATGAGTAATTATAGAGGGTGAATCCAATGAGTAATTATAGAGGGTGATTCTAATGAGTAATTATAGAGGGTGATTCTAATGAGTAATTATAGAGGGTGATTCTAATGAGTAATTATAGGGGGTGAATCTAATGAGTATTTATAGAGGGTGAATCTAATGAGTAATTATAGAGGGTGAATCTAATGAGTATTTATAGAGGGTGAATCTAATGAGTAATTAAAGAGGGTGATTCTAATGAGTAATTATAGAGGGTGATTCTAATGAGTAATTATAGAGGGTGATTCTAATGAGTAATTATAGAGGGTGATTCTAATGAGTAATTATAGAGGGTGAATCTAATGAGTAATTATAGAGGGTGATTCTAATGAGTAATTATAGAGGGTGATTCTAATGAGTAATTATAGAGGGTGATTCTAATGAGTAATTGTAGAGGGTGATTCTAATGAGTAATTATAGAGGGTGATTCTAATGAGTAATTGTAGAGGGTGAATCTAATGAGTAATTATAGAGGGTGATTCTAATGAGTAATTATAGAGGGTGAATCTAATGAGTAATTATAGAGGGTGAATCTAATGAGTAATTATAGAGGGTGAATCTAATGAGTAATTATAGAGGGTGAATCTAATGAGTAATTATAGAGGGTGATTCTAATGAGTAGTTATAAAGGGTGATTCTAATGAGTAATTATAGAGGGTGAATCTAATGAGTAATTATAGAGGGTGAATCTAATGAGTAATTATAGAGGATGATTCTAATGAGTAATTATAGAGGATGATTCTAATGAGTAATTATAGAGGGTGATTCTAATGAGTAATTATAGAGGATGATTCTAATGAGTAATTATAGAGGGTGATTCTAATGAGTAATTCTAAAGGGTGATTCTAATGAGTAATTATAGAGGATGATTCTAATGAGTAATTATAGAGGGTGATTCTAATGAGTAATTATAGAGGGTGATTCTAATGAGTAATTCTAAAGGGTGATTCTAATGAGTAATTATAGTGGATGATTCTAATGAGTAATTATAGAGGATGATTCTAATGAGTAATTATAGTGGATGATTCTAATGAGTAATTATAGAGGATGATTCTAATGAGTAATTCTAAAGGGTGATTCTAATGAGTAATTATGGAGGATGATTCTAATTAGTAATTAAAGAGGGTGATTCTAATGAGTAATTATAGAGGGTGATTCTAATGAGTAATTATAGAGGGTGATTCTAATGAGTAATTATAGAGGGTGATTCTAATGAGTAATTATAGAGGGTGATTCTAATGAGTAATTATAGAGGGTGATTCTATTGAGTAATTATAGAGGGTGATTCTCATGAGTAATTATAGAGGATGATTCTAATGAGTAATTATAGAGGGTGATTCTAATGAGTAATTATAGAGGGTGAATCTAATGAGTAATTATAGAGGGTGATTCTAATGAGTAATTATAGAGGGTGATTCTAATGAGTAATTAGGGGGGGGTGAATCTAATGAGTATTTATAGAGGGTGAATCTAATGAGTAATTATAGAGGGTGATTCTAATGAGTAATTATAGAGGGTGATTCTAATGAGTAATTATAGAGGGTGATTCTAATGAGTAATTATAGAGGGTGAATCTAATGAGTAATTATAGAGGGTGATTCTAATGAGTAATTATAGAGGGTGAATCTAATGAGTAATTATAGAGGGTGAATCAAATGAGTAATTAAAGAGGGTGATTCTATTGAGTAATTATAGAGGGTGATTCTCATGAGTAATTATAGAGGATGATTCTAATGAGTAATTATAGAGGGTGATTCTAATGAGTAATTATAGAGGGTGAATCTAATGAGTAATTATAGGGGATGATTCTAATGAGTAATTATAGAGGGTGATTCTAATGAGTAATTATAGAGGGTGAATCTAATGAGTATTTATAGAGGGTGATTCTAATGAGTAATTATAGAGGGTGAATCTAATGAGTAATTATAGAGGGTGATTCTAATGAGTAATTATAGAGGGTGATTCTAATGAGTAATTATAGAGGGTGAATCTAATGAGTAATTATAGAGGGTGATTCTAATGAGTAATTATAGAGGGTGATTATAATGAGTAATTATAGAGGGTGATTCTAATGAGTAATTGTAGAGGGTGAATCTAATGAGTAATTATAGAGGGTGAATCTAATGAGTAATTATAGAGGGTGATTCTAATGAGTAATTATAGAGGGTGATTCTAATGAGTAATTATAGAGGGTGATTCTAATGAGTAATTATAGGGGGTGAATCTAATGAGTATTTATAGAGGGTGAATCTAATGAGTAATTATAGAGGGTGAATCTAATGAGTATTTATAGAGGGTGAATCTAATGAGTAATTATAGAGGGTGATTCTAATGAGTAATTATAGGGGGTGAATCTAATGAGTAATTATAGAGGGTGAATCTAATGAGTAATTATAAAGGGTGAATCTAATGAGTAATTAAAGAGGGTGATTCTAATGAGTAATTATAGAGGGTGATTCTAATGAGTAATTATAGAGGGTGATTCTAATGAGTAATTATAGAGGGTGATTCTAATGAGTAATTATAGAGGGTGAATCTAATGAGTAATTATAGAGGGTGATTCTAATGAGTAATTATAGAGGGTGATTCTAATGAGTAATTATAGAGGGTGATTCTATTGAGTAATTGTAGAGGGTGAATCTAATGAGTAATTATAGAGGGTGATTCTAATGAGTAATTATAGAGGGTGAATCTAATGAGTAATTATAGAGGGTGAATCTAATGAGTAATTATAGAGGGTGAATCTAATGAGTAATTATAGAGGGTGAATCTAATGAGTAATTATAGAGGGTGATTCTAATGAGCAATTATAGAGGGTGATTCTAATGAGTAATTATAGAGGGTGAATCTAATGAGTAATTATAGAGGGTGAATCAAATGAGTATTATAGAGGGTGATTCTAATGAGTAATTGTAGAGGATGATTATAATGAGTAATTATAGAGGATGATTCTAATGAGTAATTATAGAGGGTGATTCTAATGAGTAATTATAGAGGGTGATTCTAATGAGTAATTCTAAAGGGTGATTCTAATGAGTAATTATAGAGGGTGATTCTAATGAGTAATTCTAAAGGGTGATTCTAATGAGTAATTATAGTGGATGATTCTAATGAGTAATTATAGAGGATGATTCTAATTAGTAATTATAGAGGGTGAATCTAATGAGTAATTATAGAGGGTGATTCTAATGAGTAATTATAGTGGATGATTCTAATGAGTAATTCTAAAGGGTGATTCTAATGAGTAATTATAGAGGATGATTCTAATTAGTAATTATAGAGGGTGAATCTAATGAGTAATTATAGAGGGTGATTCTAATGAGTAATTCTAAAGGGTGAATCTAATGAGTAATTATAGAGGGTGATTCTATTGAGAAATTCTAAAGGGTGATTCTAATGAGTAATTATAGAGGATGATTCTAATGAGCAATTATAGACAGTGATTCTAATGAGTATTTATAGAGGGTGATTCTAATGAGTAATTATAGAGGGTGATTCTAATTGAGTAATTATAGAGGGTGATTCTAATGAGTAATTGTAGAGGGTAATTCTAATGAGTAATTATAGAGGGTGATTCTAATGAGTAATTATAGAGGGTGATTCTAATGAGTAATTATAGAGGGTGATTCTAATGAGTAATTATAGAGGGTGATTCTAATGAGTAATTATAGAGGGTGATTCTATTGAGTAATTATAGAGGGTGATTCTAATGAGTAATTATCGAGGGTGATTCTAATGAGTAATTGTAGAGGGTGATTCTAATGAGTAATTATAGACGGTGATTCTAATGAGTAATTATAGAGGGTGATTCTAATGAGTAATTATAGAGGGTGATTCTAATGAGTAATTATAGAGAGTGATTCTAATGAGTATTTATAGAGGGTGATTCTAATGAGTAATTATAGAGGGTGAATCTAATGAGTAATTATAGAGGGTGATTCTAATGAGTAATTATAGAGGGTGATTCTAATGAGTAATTATAGAGGATGATTCTAATGAGTAATTATAGAGGATGATTCTAATGAGTAATTATAGAGGGTGATTCAAATGAGTAATTATAGAGGATGATTCTAATGAGTAATTATAGAGGATGATTCTAATGAGTAATTATAGAGGATGATTCTAATGAGTAATTATAGAGGATGATTCTAATGAGTAATTATAGAGGGTGATTCTAATGAGTAATTATAGAGGGTGATTCTAATGAGTAATTATAGAGGATGATTCTAATGAGTAATTATATAGGGTGATTCTAATGAGTAATTATAGAGGGTGATTCTAATGAGTAATTATAGAGGGTGATTCTAATGAGTAATTATAGAGGATGATTCTAATGAGTAATTATAAAGGATGATTCTGATGAGTAATTTTAGAGGATGATTCTAATGAGTAATTATAGAGGGTGATTCTAATGAGTAATTATAGAGGGTGATTCTAATGAGTAATTATAGAGGGTGATTCTAATGAGTAATTATAGAGGGTGATTCTAATGAGTAATTATAGAGGGTGATTCTAATGAGTAATTATAGAGGGTGATTCTAATGAGTAATTATAGAGGATGATTCTAATGAGTAATTATAGAGGGTGATTCTAATGAGTAATTCTAAAGGGTGAATCTAATGAATAATTATAGAGGGTGATTCTATTGAGTAATTATAGAGGATGATTCTAATGAGCAATTATAGACAGTGATTCTAATGAGTATTTATAGAGGGTGATTCTAATGAGTAATTATAGAGGGTGATTCTAATTGAGTAATTATAGAGGGTGATTCTAATGAGTAATTGTAGAGGGTGATTCTAATGAGTAATTATAGAGGGTGATTCTAATGAGTAATTATAGAGGGTGATTCTAATGAGTAATTATAGAGGGTGATTCTAATGAGTAATTATAGAGGGTGATTCTAATGAGTAATTATAGAGGGTGATTCTAATGAGTAATTATAGAGGGTGATTCTAATGAGTAATTATCGAGGGTGATTCTAATGAGTAATTGTAGAGGGTGATTCTAATGAGTAATTATAGACGGTGATTCTAATGAGTAATTATAGAGGGTGATTCTAATGAGTAATTATAGAGGGTGATTCTAATGAGTAATTATAGAGAGTGATTCTAATGAGTATTTATAGAGGGTGATTCTAATGAGTAATTATAGAGGGTGAATCTAATGAGTAATTATAGAGGGTGATTCTAATGAGTAATTATAGAGGGTGATTCTAATGAGTAATTATAGAGGATGATTCTAATGAGTAATTATAGAGGATGATTCTAATGAGTAATTATAGAGGGTGATTCAAATGAGTAATTATAGAGGATGATTCTAATGAGTAATTATAGAGGACGATTCTAATGAGTAATTATAGAGGATGATTCTAATGAGTAATTATAGAGGATGATTCTAATGAGTAATTATAGAGGGTGATTCTAATGAGTAATTATAGAGGGTGATTCTAATGAGTAATTATAGAGGATGATTCTAATGAGTAATTATAGAGGGTGATTCTAATGAGTAATTATAGAGGGTGATTCTAATGAGTAATTATAGAGGGTGATTCTAATGAGTAATTATAGAGGATGATTCTAATGAGTAATTATAGAGGATGATTCTAATGAGTAATTATAGAGGATGATTCTAATGAGTAATTATAGAGGATGATGATTGCCTTTCCCGGGCCGTCGCCCACGCAGTCCACCTCGGCATCGACTATGCCCGGATGGCAGCGGACCAGGCCGCTGACCCCGACGTCCAGGCCTTGCGGACCGCCGTCACGGGCCTCCGCGTCACCGAGGTGCCGTTCGACGGCGCGGGCGCGGCTCTCTTGTGAGAACGTCTCCCTCGGGCGTCCTCGCCCCATCGTGCCCGCGGGCTGGCAGCGCCAGGTGTTTGACGCCATCCACGGCCTGTCCCACCCGGGCGCGAGGGCCTCCCAAAGGCTGATCGCCGACAAGTTCGTCTGGCATGGCCTCCAGAAGGCCGTCCGCGGCTGGGCCAGGACGTGCCTCGCGTGCCAGCGCGCCAAGGTGCACCGGCACACCCAGGCCCCGTTGGCCCCGTTCACGGTGCCGGAACGCCGGTTTGACCACGTCCACGTGGACCTGGTGGGACCTCTGCCCCCCTCGCGGGGTTTCACCTACGTCCTCACCATGGTGGACCGCACCACCCGGTGGCCGGAGGCCGTGCCCTTGGCGTCGACAACGGCGGCCGATGTCGCGCAGGCTTTCATCGCCACCTGGGTCGCCCGGTTCGGCGCCCCCTCAGACATCTCATCCGACCGCGGCCCCCAGTTCACCTCGGAGCTCTGGGGGGCGGTTGCGCAGGGGCTCGGGGTCCGGCTGCACCGAACCACGGCCTACCACCCCCAGGCTAACGGCCTGTGTGAGCGATTTCACCGCTCATTGAAGGCCACGCTCCGGGCCACCCTCCGCGACGGCGGCTGGGTCGACAGGCTCCCCTGGGTCCTGCTGGGCCTCCGGACGGCGCCCAAGGAGGACCTGCGCGCATCCGCGGCGGAGTTGGTCTTCGGGCAACCGCTGCGGGTGCCGGGCGAGTTCCTCCCCGACTCCACGGCACCATGGTCCGCGGCACAGCAGCGCTCCGCTCTGCAAGAGACCGCCCAGAGGTTCGCCCCGGTGCCAACGGCATGCCACGGGCACCCACCGACGCACGTCGCCCCGGAGCTTCGCACGGCGGAGTACGTCTTCGTCCGCCACGATGCCCATCGGACACCACTGCGGCCGCCGTACGACGGGCCTTTCCGCGTGCTGGAGACCGGGGCGAAGCACTTCACCCTGGACATCGGCGGTACTCCTGACCGCGTTTCGGTAGACCGCCTCAAGCCGGCCCACCTCGATGTGGACCATCCACCGCCAGTGGCCCGACCCCCACGTCGGGGCCGCCCTCCTGCGGGCGGACCCCCGGCACCGCCCAGCCCCGCCGCCACAGCGCCCCCCGGTCCTGCACCCATCCCAGGGGCAGCCAGGGGCATCCCACCTGGTATCCCTGCACCCCGGACGCCGCCGATCGCCAGGGGGCGCTTCGGCCGGGTCATTCGTCTGCCCCGCAAACTGGCCCTCCAGGTGCGCGGGAATTCTGGGGGGGCGCGTGTGGCGGACACAAAAGCCCACTGGCGTGGTGACATCATTCCACGCACCGAGTGGGCGGTGGCCACGCCCGAGGGGTAGGCGTGGCCTCATGATATACCCCGGGCGACCAGCCGGGAGGAGTTTAGTGTTACAGTGTAGTCTTACAATAAAGACGTTTATATGTTACCGCTTGTCCGCTTCCTCCTTGCTCACAAGCAGCGCGCGTAACGCCGCGCTTTAATACTGCAAAATATTTTGGCATTACGCATGACGTATTAGGTAACCCTGTTTCCGTTTCCGGGTAGGCGGAGTCAGTTGCTCGATGTTGGCCTGCAGCCGAAGGCTTGCGTGTTTGGTCACCGTGTAGTTTGAATAAACTCACATGTTCATTTCTGCCTTCATGATCTTTTAACATACACTCAAAAATACAACAAGGTATGTAGAGTAATCCACTGGCACATCTGCAGAAATGTAAACATCCCAGAACCAGAAAATCCATGGAAACACGAACCAAGGGCAATCATTGAAAATGATGACGTCATGCTCACGTACGACCTGATGATTCCATCGAGCGTGAATATAGAAAACAAAGCATTGCGTCCGGACATTGTACTCAGGAACAAAAAGGAAAAGACAGCATTGATGATTGAGATATCAGTACCCAGCAATTTTGGCCTAAACAACGCAGAAATCAAGAAAATGACCAAAGACCAGAACCTCAAAAGTGAGGTCAAGGGATCTTGGAAGCTGAAGAGCATCAAAATTGAACCAGTGATAATTGGAGCAACAGCAATGATGAAGAAGAACCTCACTGAGATTTAAAAATCCATCCCTGGGAATATTACCACAAATGAACTACAGCTGGAGGTAATCTGGGGTTTGGTGAAGATACTGAAATGAGAACTTGGAACAAAAATCTGAAAAGGTTGAACAGTTTGGTCCATGAATCGGAATCCCTTACTGAAGAGGAGGTGGATACTTTGGGTCCTGGGAGGACTCCGTTCCACCTCCTGAAACCCACACATGGAGATAACAACCAACGACACACACACACACACACACACACACACACACACACACACACACACACATGGACACACACACATGCACACACACACACACACACACACACACACACACATACATGGACACACACATGCACACACACACACACACACATGTACACACACACACACATACACACATACACTATATATATATACACATGTCAAGTAGTAGATTTGTTATTGCCTAAAGTTCAGTTATAGACGTTGGGTGCTAATGTGTTATGATTTATATGATGTCTAAAAATGCTATTTCATAAAGTAAATAAAGGGTTTTTGCTTCGTTTTAGTTTTGGATGAGGAAAGGCTTAAAATGAGGTCATGCTGAACAAATTGTATACGTGTGCTTTTTTCGAGGCTGGTCGTAAAACCACGCCCACATGCGCTTGTTTTTGCGTAATGCTAGTAGAATGACATGATCGTTAACCATATATATTTTGTTTTAATCTCAGCAACGCATGACTCTGTATAAACATGCTTTGGATTACTCATGTACACAAACCCATAAAATATATGGGTTTGTTTGGCTAAGCATACACTCTCCTCATTGTGAGTTACATTTCTGTTTTCTCGGAGCCCAGAGAAACATTTGGTCCAAATGATAAGGACGGGCTGACTCCCCCGAATGATAACGGTGGGAGGAACCTCTCCCAGTGTTGTTTGTTCCCTCGGAGATTTCCTGATAAAACGTGTCCCTATATAAATGGACTGGGAATCAATGTGTTTTCAGGAAGGCTTGACGTGGCATGAGACTGGCTCTTGCTATAGATGTCTTGGCCTCCTCCGGATCTGTATAAGTTGGTTCTTTAATAAAGCTGCGCCATTCCAGGCTATTGTGGACTTCTTTTGCAAACGAAGAGCAGATTCTTCACAGATGGTACCAGGAGTGGGGTGTCAACAGACGCGGAGGACGGGAAACGGAGCCCGAAGGACAGGAGGAAGGCTGCTTGAGGCCGGCGCCGGCACGTTGATTTGATTAAAGGTGGGAGTTGTTTTATCAGAGGGCTATTATTCCAAATTCGTACCTTCCTCCTTCGAGCGGGTTCAGTCTCCTTGTCTTCCCCGCTGTCTGCACTCGAACAGAAATTGTAAGTAGAGGCTCATTTAGGCCTCAGAATGACGTAGCTTTGTTAAAGCCAGGATAAACAAGTAAGGATAAACCAGTAAGGACTTAACAGTAAGCTTAAAGTTACAGTTAGCACCAGGAGGGGAAAATGAGGTCGGACAGCCATATAGGCTGAAACCAGGTGGCCAAGATTTTTCCAGGAAGGAACAGCCCAGAGACAAGATGGGGTATGCCATTGCATGCCAGGGAACGAAGGGCTGTGGCTAAACTTAGATAGAAAGCCATAGGAACATAGACGGCCAAAGGGACATGGCCAGGAAGGGTGAAATGCGTAGGTACCAGGTAGGTTTGACAAGAAGGTAGTGACAACTACGAGGTCAAGCCAGGAAGCTCTAGACTAAGTTCTAGACAAGAGGTCCAGATAAAGCAGGCCAGGATCTGGTGGACAAGAGAAAATAAATAAGCTCACAGGAAATGGGCCAGGTGGCCACAGGGTGAGAAGGACAGGTTAGGTTTTGAAATATTGAAAATTGAAGCAGGAGCTGCATTGTAGGAATTTGAAGCTTCAGAGCCAAAGGAAGCAAGTTCAGGAAGCAAAGTTCAGGACAAAACAATTAAGGAGGTAGTTAAACAAGTAAAACAGCGAGTGATGCCGCTGGACCAGATACCAGACCAAGACCCCCCACCCCCCCCAAGACCTGAGCTCAGTCCCGGGGCTCTAGGCAACACCCCCCACCCCCCCAAGACCTGAGCTCAGTCCCGGGGCTCTAGGCAACACCCCAACACCCCACCCTGCCTTCCCTTTTTTTCACCTCAACCCACCCCCCGTCCAAACCCGTCCCAAAAAATCCTTTTCCTTGAATGAGAGACGTAACATGAATGAGGAATGAATGTATATTGGGATGTTAATTGACGTGTGTGTCTGGCCAATGTGTTTGTCTGCGTGTCATGTGCAAAGCAGAGGGTTTCGGTGTGAAGCTTTGTAAGTGATCTGCTCGACTTGGGGGAAATTCAGGCCGGGAATGTCCATTTTAACGTCTATCCGAGAGAACAGGCGAGGTCCTGAACTGAGTCCGGATTTTCATCTGTTTGGGAGTTGTTTGGGAAGCGAATTGATATAAATCGGGTCAGGAAAGCACCCGGAGTGCCCTTGTCGATCTACTGTTGATATGAAGCGGTTTCTTGGAGATGGTTGCAGAATTCGAATCAATATGTGTGTTTTACTTGAATTGAAGAGTTCATTCAATGGCAGATATTGTGGATTGTATGTGTGGGATGTATCGCTGAGGCAGCTCACCTTTGAAATTGGTGTCATATAGTGCATTTTGGGGTCGGGTGCGATGAGGTTGCTCAGAGTGCCGGCGATAACTCGCCCACTCTCAGAGGAAGTGTGTGCCCAAATGCATTGTGGGTCATTTCGACTTTGCTGGATGTCGGACGTTCACATGTCAGTATCTTGTCAGAATCTTCTTCTTCATGTCATGTCCTTCATCCTTCATCTTCTTGTCAGAATTAGACATGAGTCATGAGCCATGTCGGAATAGTGGCCGGCTGCGACATATATGCCAGGCAATGTCACAGGACGAATACGTTATTTAAGATGGATTTATAAGATGGATAGATGGATGGATTTATTTAAGATGGCTAAAATAAACGATTTCAAGACAGAGTAATTAATTTCCGGAGTCAAGTTCCAACAGGAAGTCTTGTTCATACAGTAAGGTACAGTGCGGAGTGGCGGCTGGAAGATGCATCGATGCATTTGTGTTGATCGATGCGGACACAGATTTAGTATGCTGGTAAGGTTGTTATTAAAACACATATGGGTCTGAGGGCAGATAATGTGGGACAAGCTGCCTCACGGGCGCTGCAGGGAGAGTATTTGGAAATTCAATAATTTGAGCAGAAATGTCACGTTTTCAACAGAACGCTGATCCGAGGAAGGAGGACGGTCGAGGTTTCAACTGTCGGTATGTGGTGTGGCTTGTGCCAAGGTGTGGACGCGAGGAGGTGCGTTGATGAAGCGTTGTGCGAACGAGGAAGGATGTGCGATGGGCATTGTGAAGCACGCCTCGTACGGAAGGTCCTTGGACGAAGTGTGACGGTTGTTGGATTCGTAGGAGCTAGCATTTTGCGATGTAGAGCCTCAATAAGGGTCATTTGTCTGTCTGGATGTGGTTCTTGCAGGGAATGACGCCGGACTTGTATTATTTGCGGAAAAATAAAGCGCTGGTTGACCAATTCGAAGTTTGACCTTTTAAAGTTTAGTTGACTTTTGTTCGAGATATGCAAGGGAAAGGTCAGAGGTAATTCACTAACCTTGGAAGAACGACAGGCGGAGTCAGTCTACAGGGTGTTGCTTTAACGACAGGATATATAGGACTTAAATCTGGAGAATATCGGGACATTATATTGTGGGTAAAACCAAAATCATGTACATAATTAGTGGACAGAGAATATCGAGTTTTTTGTTGTTGTGGAAGCGTCAGTCAGGTACAGTACGCTTGGAATTTAATTTAACCGGGTCGAGTACAGTGACGTGTTCGATCGAGCTGTGGGGATTTGAGATGGATTTGAGTCACGTTAAATGGAGGACATTTGTGAGGATGAAGAGATGCAAGTAACGTGGATTAAATTGTGGTATCACGAGTTGGGTGCCAGAGATATTGTGGTTATTATAACTCACTGAGTATAGGGGGCGCCGGGCGCACCGAGTACAGATCGGGTTGCATGATGGAGCACGCATGCATGGATTTTGGCTTTGCGAGGCTCCGGATAGAAATTGGCATTTCGATGCTGTGGATTATATTATGCCTGCCCGGAAAGGGGATGTCCTGTGCTGGGGCTGGCGACATGCCTCTGTTATTTGTCTGTCTGTCGGTCTGATTGTAAGTCTTTGGTACTGGGAGGGCTAATTGAGTGCTCAGGCGTCATTGTTCCATGGAGGCAGGAGCTGTGAGTCACAAAATGTAAATGTAACACAGAGAGATGAACAGGACAACAATGGAGTTTATATGGACGGGTTTGGGGATGCAACTTCGTCCGGGGGTTTTGGTCCAGCCTGCAAGGAGTCCAGGGGCTTGTTTTAGGGCTGGGTCGCCAAAAATGGGATGCTGTGCCCATCTGGATGTAAAATTATCCATCAAGGACGGGGAATAATGTGCAGTGTGATTGGGTAAGAGGTAAAGGCCATAAAACACCAACCCCATGAGGAACGAAATAAATGGAGAGATGTTGGGATCACATGATGGTTGGGATTGAAGAACAACCTACTGGGATTTCAAACCTGTGTTTGGGTCTGGGGCAACTGGGTGATGGGCAATAGTGTATGAGTGAGTAATTATGATCTGTTTAAGTGTAAGAGGCGGTGGAGAAGAAAGGGGTGATGAAAAGTTATTTGTTTAGTGTGAAGTAGGTTGGTTGCTTATTTGTCACAGTAAGATGAGAGTTGTGTTTTTAAGCTTGGTCTTTGAATGAATTGTTGCTTGGAATGTGTTGATTGGAAAAGTGATTTCTGATCGCTGATCCGATCTGGTTTTGAATTGTTGATTTAATTTTGAATTGATTGGAGGTAATAAGGATTTGTGTTGATTTCCTGATTTGAGTTCATCTGGAAACAAAGACAGATGGGATTAATGTGTATATCAGGAACAATTTGGAAAAGAAATATGGATATATGACATTACTAAAATATAACCAAGCAATTGAGAGTTCTTGGGTTAATGGGATATAAATAAATGCATCTACAAGTTGATGGTTTATAAAAAAATTTAGTTCTGGATGATACTTAAACGATGAACAATGTTGGCAATATACAAAGAATGTGACTTGTTTTTTGGGGGGCAAAGTTATGAGTGGTTGGGGGCAAACGAAGATTAATTTAGATTTATCATAGTTAAGTTCGAGGAAGTTGATTTGAAGCCAGAATTTCATTTGGATGCCAGAAAGGAGAAAGGAGATGCTGAAAGCCAGAAAGGAGATGCTGTTGTCTACTCTGAATGACAGGTGGCGGTATCCAGGGAGCTGAGGAGTTTGTTCACGTTGTAAAGTTTGTTTATTTAGTTTGTTTATTGTAGAGAAGAGTGCTTTTGGGATTCCGGAGCCAGAGTGGATAATTTGAGGGTAGTAGGTGGAGTAGAGGACATCTTTGCAGTGCTGTAGGTGGTCCTTGTAGGCTTGGGGGTGAACTAATTTGGGTTTAATAGGCACAAGCTGGTCTAAACAGGGTGAGGAGGATGGTGTGATTGATGATGTCAAAGGAGGCGTTGAGGTGAGGAGGATGAAAATGTTGAGGTTGCCGGCATCAGAGGAGAGAAAAGGTCGCTGGTGATTTTGAGGAGAGCAGTTTCAGTACTGTGGCTGGAGCAGAATCCGGATTGGGATGTTTCATACAGGTTATTGGCAGAGTGGTGATGTTTGAGTTGAGTGGCCACAGCACGTTCCAAAACTTTTGACAGAAAGGGTAGGTTGGAGATGGGTCTGAAGTTATTTAGGGTGTCAGGGTTTAGTCCAGGGTTTTTCCAAAATGGGGGTGAAGTTTCACGAGTTTTTGGGGAAATCGGTATGTGAAGCTGGATTAAGTTGGAACTGCTGGATGAGCCATGGAGATGGATTGGGTTTTGTTGTTGGTTGTCTGGGTGTTCGGTTGTTGCATTGCCAAAGGTTTCTGTGTGGTGGACACACTCGTTGGCTGTTGTCTTGTGTGACGTGGATGGAGATGTATGTGGCTGTGTGTGGCTGCCTGGAGGGGAAGGCGGCTACAGTGGTTGATATTGGTCGTGGGTTGTCCGGGGTGCTTCGATTTGCATAAAGGGCGAAGATTGGGATATTACATTATTTTGAGTAAGTATTGGCATGAGTAATTACAGAAGTAATTATGAGTTATTATGAGTAATTAGTGGTATGAGTATTAGTTATGAGTTCCAGGTGTTGAGCTAGTTATGCTAGTTATCCAGCTAGTTATGAGTAAGTGATTATTTTAGTAAAATTACATGTTTCGCTGTGTTGTTGATCTGGGGACAAGCTAGTTTGATGGGTACCCTGGGGTCTTCGGCGTGTCTATGTGTTTGGCTGTCTGTCACACCGGACTCTTGAATGGGTTTTCATGAGACGAATTTCAGACATAACAGTGAGAATCTATTTTGAGCGAATCACAGTGGGTGAGGAAAACATTGTGTGTGACCAGACACCAGAACTGACCAGAATTGAAATTGGAAGTAGACCAGGTTATTTCTATTATTTGTTTATTCGTGAAAATAAATAAATAATAGGGGGAGGTTAATGGAGGTTAATGGTGGTTTGTTTGTGTTAATGGAGGTTAATGGTGGTTTGTTTGTGTTAATTCTAGTTGAAACTCTCGCTGAAGTAATTTTCGTTTATTTTTATTTTTTGATTCGATTTGAGAGTTGAGATGATTGATTTTTTATTAATTTTATAATTTTATTTTTATTGATGTTGGAAACAGGTAATGGGATGCTGAGAGAAGGATTGAATTTAATTTGAATTGGACTGGATTAAATGGGATTGAATTTAAAAATTGAATATTGGATAAAATTGGATCCACTTGAAAAAAGTGGATTAGGAAATTGGAGAAAAGGTGTTCTATGAAACTATGAATTGAATGAATTGAATCTATGAATTGGAGACCTGTAGACCAGGCGCTCCCAGGAGACTTGTGGACCAGGTGTTCCACCAGAGAAAAAAGACCAGGTGTTCGTGGAGCACTTCACCTGCAAGAACGCCTTGGAACCAAGGTGGAAGGGACCAGTCCAGGTGTTGCTGACTACACCAACGGCAGTCTTTTGCGAGGGCAAGACTTCGTGGATCCACGCCACGCACTGTAAGTTGGCCATACAAGCACCAGACACTACACCACAGAAACCACAGTAAGGATGGGCCTAATCATAGGTACAATACTATTGATGGCGACAGCAGCTAGGGGAAACTCCGATTCCAATAGATGCGAAAACGAAACCCGACACCTCACCGTAACATGGGGACAAAGAGTATCACTACCATGTTTCGAACAGAAAGCCCTGCACACAAATTGGGTGAACATAAATTGGCTAGCACTGTCGGCAGGGCCTGGACGCGTTGGCATGGTACTACAAAAGCAACGAGAGTTCCGGGAAGACGGGCAAGCTAGCATTAAGACCTTGGCCCAACCAGGATACCAATGGGGAACCCCTGATTTTAAGCTACAAACACGCACGCGCCTAGAGAAAGGCATGACTATGCAGGTCCGGTGCAGCGTCTGGACCCCTGGCGCGGCCGGTGGCGAAAAGAACTACATACGATGCAACGAATACATACTCACGCCGCAACCCCAGGATAAGGCCCCAAAAAGAAGGGTGAAAACACATATTGGAAAGTGGCCAGGGAGGTGGCAACAATTCAAAATAGGACACACTGCTGGTCGTGCATGCACTTTCCCCAAGCAGGCACCACAGGAATACACATGATAGTGCTACCTCTGTCCCTCAATGACCTCTGCTCACAACCTATCGATTCCCCATGTTTAGTCACCACGCTGGAAAGAGAAGGGGTTGACAACGGCAAGAGTTGCAATCGACAATTTAATTATCGCCCGTCAATGATTGCCCATGTGGCCGAGAGGCCTGCCCCCGTCTGGGTCAAACCACAGAAAGGGACGGTCTGCCTCCAGGGTTCCGGCCACTTGCGTATGGGAGAATCAGAATGCGCCTACACTCTCCCCGGGAAGCTGGGACAAGGGAGCTCGGGGATTACATTACGAATAGTACTGCAAGATAAACACAACCACAACATAACGGCTATAACATTCTCTAGGGGGGTTAGTAGGATTAATGGGGTGGTAAAGGGACTCCAGTGCTTATCCACCCACCTGGTCCCACCCCATGGGACAATGTTTATATGCGGCGACAAGGCTTACCCCTATTTACCAAATAATTGGGGGGGCACATGTTATCTGGGTTCAGTCCTTCCTGACGTTGAGATACTGGATGAGCTAGACCCAAAGTCCTTGGACAGGCGTTATAAGAGGTCAGTCATGAACGAAGATGGAACCACTAAACTACACGGGAGCCTAGGGGAAAAGGTGTTTGGTTTCTTCTTCCCAGGAGCGGGCACAGTCATGGATAGTTTCCGGATAGACAAATTGGCTTTGGCCCTAGAAAAGGTGGCAAACGACACCGCTACGGCTCATGACATACTATTGGACACGGTAATTCACATGCGTACAATGGTGATGCAGAATCGGGTGGCTTTGGACATGCTCCTGGCAGAGAAAGGAGGGGTATGCGGAATTATAGAGGGAAAATGTTGCACTTACATACCCGATCCATCTGAAGGAGTGTCAGCCGCAATAGTGAGACTAAGGGAAACTAGCCACGCCCTGACGATCGATCGGATCGCGCGCGAAAATTCTTATACATTTAGCTGGCTCACTGACTGGTTCCAGGGATGGACGGGCACCATAGTGAAGTGGTTATTGACCGCACTGGCTGTGATAATCGGGGTAGTAATTTGGGGGGCACTAATGAAATCTCTAGTCCTCCTCTGTATGAGAAAGTACTTTACAGGATGGAAAGTGAAGAAGCCGCCGACAACGACTATGGTTCTGACCACAGAGGCCGTCGACCTGAACGGGTCCTTCAACAAGGCAGTTGCGACCAGCGCTCCAGAAAATTGTATTGAATTTTGTGACGACTGTGATACTTGTGTGGATCCCATGTGGGAACTGGCTGCTGCCTGTAACGGTGTATGTGATGACTGTGATACTTGTGCTATAAACCCCTTGCGTGTACTGGCTAACGCTGCTTATGTATTACAAGCTGACAGCTGCACGCCCCCTTCCGACCCAACTATGGATCTGATTGCGACACTGGGTCTGGCGGTCGAGGGACCCGACGTGGATATCCTAGACCCGCAAGCCGACCAGGCGCCCAAGGGAGACTTTGACATAAAGGAAGTCCCTCTCTTTTCTCCAAATGTTTTAAGTTCAAATGCTTCAAGTGAATCGGATTTTTACGCTCTGTACCCTGACCAGGAAATTGAGACACAAGATACTGACGACATTTTGTATTCCCCAGAACAGCAACACGTGAGGGACCTCATGGGCATGACCGTTGATTAACTTCGAAGATCTGCAAGGACTGCGTCTGCAAAGGGTGGGGGGAGCCAGTTCCGCAGGGGAAGTGATGCACCCTCTGGCGGAGCAGAACCTCATCTGGACCAGACGTCTTCGTTGTGGATCCGAAACGTTAATGAACTTTCATGTTCTGAGCCCTCAGGCTCCGAGCACGCACCACACGACACGTTCGCCAAATGCACGGGCGAGGCGCTTTGGGCGCACGATATGCCCTTGGGAGATACCCGCATTACACAATTATTTTTTTAATACCCGCATTACGCAATTATTTTTCAATAAAGCCCGATGTGGCACGTTGTCTCTTAAGATACTTTGTCTCGACGAGACAAGAGGAAGGAATGTCAAGTAGTAGATTTGTTATTGCCTAAAGTTCAGTTATAGACGTTGGGTGCTAATGTGTTATGATTTATATGATGTCTAAAAATGCTATTTCATAAAGTAAATAAAGGGTTTTTGCTTCGTTTTAGTTTTGGATGAGGAAAGGCTTAAAATGAGGTCATGCTGAACAAATTGTATACGTGTGCTTTTTTCGAGGCTGGTCGTAAAACCACGCCCACATGCGCTTGTTTTTGCGTAATGCTAGTAGAATGACATGATCGTTAACCATATATATTTTGTTTTAATCTCAGCAACGCATGACTCTGTATAAACATGCTTTGGATTACTCATGTACACAAACCCATAAAATATATGGGTTTGTTTGGCTAAGCATACACTCTCCTCATTGTGAGTTACATTTCTGTTTTCTCGGAGCCCAGAGAAACATTTGGTCCAAATGATAAGGACGGGCTGACTCCCCCGAATGATAACGGTGGGAGGAACCTCTCCCAGTGTTGTTTGTTCCCTCGGAGATTTCCTGATAAAACGTGTCCCTATATAAATGGACTGGGAATCAATGTGTTTTCAGGAAGGCTTGACGTGGCATGAGACTGGCTCTTGCTATAGATGTCTTGGCCTCCTCCGGATCTGTATAAGTTGGTTCTTTAATAAAGCTGCGCCATTCCAGGCTATTGTGGACTTCTTTTGCAAACGAAGAGCAGATTCTTCACACACACACACATGCATGCACACACACACATGGACACACACACACATACACACATACACTATATATATATACACACACACATGCACACACACACACATGGACACACACACACACATACACACATACACTATATATATATACACACACACATGCACACACACACACACATGGACACACACACACACATACACACATACACTATATATATATATACACACACACATGCACACATGGACACATACACACACATACACACATACACTATATATAT